>NC_071271.1:26575807-26583307 GCF_023375685.1 Ictalurus furcatus
AAGTGACCTGAGCGTACCTTCAGAGAACAGAAATCGATCTGATCCAGAGAGGACACGGGAGAATCCTTTGCCATTTTTACAAAAATTAAAAACCTGGTAATATTTACCAGTTAAATAAATAAAATAAAACTTTTCCACTGCTCTTGTTCCTTTCGGTTTATTTGGGTTCAGCTCGGATCCTAAGCTGAAGCAGAAAGCTGAGGAGGAGAGATTTATATCGGTGTGACGGATCATAAGGAGGCGTGGTGGTGAAACCAGGAAAGCACGAGTTCTTGTTTAACTCCACGCACTTCTTCAGAAGTTCAGAATATTCTGCAGATAATGTACACAGACATCACCATAAAATATACTGCAGTTACAATAATAACAATAATAATAATAATAATAACAGTAATAATAATAATAGTAATCATAATGATAATAATAGTAATAATAATAATAATAATAATAATAATAATAATAATAATAATAATGTTCACGTGTACACAACTAATATGCTTTGAACAGTAATTTGGTTAAAATGATTATTATTTAGTAGTAAATTAAATATTTAAATGAGCCACTGCTTTAGAGAGAGAATTCAAATGTCCTCCTGTAACACATCAGTATTACATTCATAATCTATATAACGTGTTGCGCAATCATATTAGATCTGTTCAAATCATTTATCTTTACAATTCTAACTTAGACTGGTTTCCTTCATGGGTTTAGACTGGTTTCCTTCATGGATTTAGACTGGGTTCCTTCATGGATTTAGACTGGGTTCCTTCATGGGTTTAGACTGGGTTCCTTCATGGATTTAGACTGGTTTCCTACATGGATTTAGACTGGGTTCCTTCATGGGTTTAGACTGGGTTCCTTCATGGATTTAGACTGGTTTCCTTCATGGGTTTAGACTGGTTTCCTACATGGATTTAGACTGGGTTCCTTCATGGGTTTAGACTGGTTTCCTTCATGGGTTTAGACTGGGTTCCTTCATGGATTTAGACTGGGTTCCTTCATGGGTTTAGACTGGTTTCCTTCATGGGTTTAGACTGGTTTCCTTCATGGGTTTAGACTGGTTTCCTTCATGGGTTTAGACTGGGTTCCTTCATGGATTTAGACTGGGTTCCTTCATGGGTTTAGACTGGGTTCCTTCATGGGTTTAGACTGGTTTCCTTCATGGGTTTAGACTGGTTTCCTTCATGGATTTAGACTGGTTTCCTACATGGATTTAGACTGGTTTCCTTCATGGATTTAGACTGGTTTCCTACATGGATTTAGACTGGGTTCCTTCATGGATTTAGACTGGTTTCCTTCATGGATTTAGACTGGGTTCCTTCATGGATTTAGACTGGGTTCCTTCATGGATTTAGACTGGTTTCCTTCATGGATTTAGACTGGGTTCCTACATGGGTTTAGACTGGTTTCCTTCATGGGTTTAGACTGGTTTCCTACATGGATTTAGACTGGTTTCCTTCATGGATTTAGACTGGTTTCCTACATGGATTTAGACTGGTTTCCTACATGGATTTAGACTGGTTTCCTTCATGGATTTAGACTGGGTTCCTTCATGGATTTAGACTGGTTTCCTTCATGGATTTAGACTGGGTTCCTACATGGGTTTAGACTGGTTTCCTTCATGGGTTTAGACTGGGTTCCTTCATGGGTTTAGACTGGGTTCCTTCATGGATTTAGACTGGTTTCCTTCATGGGTTTAGACTGGTTTCCTACATGGGTTTAGACTGGTTTCCTACATGGATTTAGACTGGTTTCCTTCATGGGTTTAGACTGGGTTCCTTCATGGATTTAGACTGGTTTCCTTCATGGATTTAGACTGGTTTCCTACATGGATTTAGACTGGGTTCCTTCATGGATTTAGACTGGTTTCCTTCATGGATTTAGACTGGTTTCCTTCATGGGTTTAGACTGGTTTCCTACATGGATTTAGACTGGTTTCCTTCATGGATTTAGACTGGTTTCCTTCATGGATTTAGACTGGTTTCCTTCATGGGTTTAGACTGGTTTCCTTCATGGGTTTAGACTGGGTTCCTTCATGGATTTAGACTGGTTTCCTTCATGGGTTTAGACTGGTTTCCTTCATGGATTTAGACTGGTTTCCTACATGGATTTAGACTGGGTTCCTTCATGGATTTAGACTGGTTTCCTTCATGGATTTAGACTGGTTTCCTACATGGATTTAGACTGGGTTCCTTCATGGATTTAGACTGGTTTCCTTCATGGATTTAGACTGGGTTCCTACATGGGTTTAGACTGGTTTCCTTCATGGGTTTAGACTGGTTTCCTACATGGATTTAGACTGGTTTCCTTCATGGATTTAGACTGGTTTCCTACATGGATTTAGACTGGTTTCCTACATGGATTTAGACTGGTTTCCTTCATGGATTTAGACTGGGTTCCTTCATGGATTTAGACTGGTTTCCTTCATGGATTTAGACTGGGTTCCTACATGGGTTTAGACTGGTTTCCTTCATGGGTTTAGACTGGTTTCCTACATGGGTTTAGACTGGTTTCCTTCATGGGTTTAGACTGGTTTCCTACATGGGTTTAGACTGGTTTCCTACATGGATTTAGACTGGTTTCCTTCATGGGTTTAGACTGGGTTCCTTCATGGATTTAGACTGGTTTCCTTCATGGATTTAGACTGGTTTCCTACATGGATTTAGACTGGGTTCCTTCATGGATTTAGACTGGTTTCCTTCATGGGTTTAGACTGGTTTCCTACATGGATTTAGACTGGTTTCCTTCATGGATTTAGACTGGTTTCCTACATGGATTTAGACTGGTTTCCTTCATGGGTTTAGACTGGTTTCCTACATGGGTTTAGACTGGTTTCCTTCATGGATTTAGACTGGTTTCCTTCATGGATTTAGACTGGTTTCCTTCATGGATTTAGACTGATTTCCTACATGGATTTAGACTGGTTTCCTACATGGATTTAGACTGGTTTCCTACATGGATTTAGACTGGTTTCCTTCATGGGTTTAGACTGGTTTCCTTCATGGGTTTAGACTGGTTTCCTACATGGGTTTAGACTGGTTTCCTTCATGGGTTTAGACTGGTTTCCGACATGGATTTAGACTGGTTTCTTTCATGGATTTAGACTGGGTTCCTACATGGGTTTAGACTGGTTTCCGACATGGATTTAGACTGGTTTCCTTCATGGGTTTAGACTGGTTTCCTACATGGGTTTAGACTGGTTTCCGACATGGATTTAGATTGGTTTCTTTCATGGGTTTAGACTGGTTTCCTACATGGGTTTAGACTGGTTTCCGACATGGATTTAGATTGGTTTCTTTCATGGATTTAGACTGGGTTCCTACATGGGTTTAGACTGGTTTCCTACATGGGTTTAGACTGGTTTCCTTCATGGATTTAGACTGATTTCCTACATGGGTTTAGACTGGTTTCCTTCATGGATTTAGACTGGGTTCCTACATGGGTTTAGACTGGTTTCCTTCATGGGTTTAGACTGGTTTCCTACATGGATTTAGACTGGTTTCCTTCATGGATTTAGACTGGTTTCCTTCATGGGTTTAGACTGGGTTCCTTCATGGATCACAACAAAACACAAGTCTGAGTTTGATTTGAAATTCCAGATTAAATCCACAGATAAAACATGAAGAAAAGATCAAATGAAAAGGCTTTAGTATTTAGAAGTTTTATAATATCTGCTTAGAATGTTTGAATGAGAACAATGCCATGAAAGTTCATTAGAAATGTCTATCGTATCAGTTACTTTTTACTACGTTGCTTTTTCTCTTTCAGATTAATCCACAGGATTATTACTGTTGATTTCCTCTGGTGATTCCTCCAAACACACACCCTGTGGGTTTTTTTTTTTACACACCCTGTTTATCTGTTTATTTGGCTACTGTTCCTGGTATGTTTGGATCGTTACCTTCTTCTGATTTGTATATAATCCTGTTCAACTAAACCGTACGTCACTGAAATTGTGCTTTATTTTCTTGACCCCAGATAAATATCAACATATATTTTATTTCACTCTGAATAAATCCACCTGTAAATGACGCAAACACTTTCTGTCTCTTCCTTTTTAACAGGAGTTCTTTAAGGGAAGAAGACTTACTCTGGATAGAAGTTTCTCTAGAACTCACCTGAAAAGGAAGAAAACTGCCCGAGTGTAAAACTCTTATAACCCAAAACACTGCAGCAGGTTCACTGAGAAATTCTTAAATAAGATATTTCCTGCTTCTATAAAAAACCAAGATAGGTTTGTCTAATCTGATCGATTACACAATGACTTTGCAGTGTTTAAAATACTACTAATGATAATAATTACGGTTAGACAAATCATTAATAAAGTCATTAATCTTTAATCATTAATAAAGTCATGGAGACAAATCATTAATAAAGAGATATGATAAGGTTTAGGGACGTGTAATTTAGACCCTGTTCCTATAGAGAATATTTGATCTGCTATAAACTCCTCCATAACCTCTGCTACGTTCCTGGATAATGTACGGATTGCTATGGAGAAGCTATTGCTAATGAGAGCTAATCTAGACCCTGGTGATTTTAGTTCAGGATCTAAACTGCTCCTTAAAAAGTAAGACCTGGCCGAATTCAGACACGTTTCAGGACAGAGACGGCTCCGTTTAAATGCTCGCTGCTAATAAATCATCCATTTTTGTTGTACGTGACGTCAGTGCAGCTTTTGTCACGGTTGATTATAACGTATTGATACACAGACTCTCAGACGTGTTAAAAAGGAGGAAGTTATAAATAATAATTGATATGATCTCAATGTGTAAAACCCATGATGCATAACTCTGTGTGTTAGTAGCCCTTAAGCGAATGATTCACCTGATATAATCTTCTGAATGTTAAAGACTGTTTGGTAATGAACTGTGATGTTAAAGGCTGTTGGTAATATCTGAGGAATCTCAGATAAGTCTAGATCTGATAAGTCTAGTGCAATTAGAAATCTAAGAATAACATGTTTGACATTAGATTGTGATCTTTACTTTGTTCTCAATATATTAAAAAAAATATCTCTAAGGCATTTTAGGCAGCTCTTTTAGGGTGTAAGAGACTTGGTTAAAGTCACGCCTATCCGGTCTGAAGATAACGCTAAATACAAAAGCTGCTCCGTGAATCTGGCAGCAGTCTGGATTAGTGAAAGTTTCTCTTTAACTTAATCTGTAATCAAACACTTATTACCATATTAATGCATAAATTCTGATCTAATTATGATTCGCCGTGTGCTCTTCAAGGTTCTTCATCAGGAACCAAAACAGTGATAATTACTGTCGAAACACAAAGCAATTTTCAGTTATTATACATTTTATGGGGGGGAGGGGGTCCCAGTTTCTCCACAATTTAGTCACCTGCAAATTCCCACGCACCAGCCAGATCTCCCCTAGCGACCGGCGAAGACTAGCACATGCTTCCTCCAAGGAGGTCTGGAACGTGATCCTGCTGAGGTTCTGTTACAGAACAAAAATTAAGTCTAAACTGAACACGCGCATGTTTGAGGATGATTTATTTATTATTTTATCTTCTAGATAAAAGCCCGTTGGGTCAGGGGTATAAAGTTCTGGAACGCTGGTGCAGTTTTCCCAGCACTGTAATCATAAATGTGCGTATCAACACTCTGTGACAATGTGCTGACACCTAACAACGATTTATTACGGTTATACACACTGTGTCCTGTATTCCACACACTGTATGCCAAGCAGTGGTTCGTCATGTCTCACTGTGCCCTAGAGAAAGAGGCGGGGCTGACTTCTGGTGAATTGCCTTCATCTGACTTTAATGGAAAACTGTCAGAGACGGGATAGACCAGTTTTTTAAGAGGAAGGCTTGTCTTTAGATCTGGAACAATCCCATGTTGCACTCTTTTTCCACACTTCGTCGTCGTACATGCACTAACGGCTCTGGAGATAAAGCATCACTGGCATAATGCAATAATACCTGTACATCTCCTGCACAGGCACATCACACATCTGGCGTTGGGGTTCATTTCATGATGTGCAGTAGGAAGCAAAACCAAAGACGTACATATGTTGAACAGGTTGAACAGCAGGATCAGATCTCTGTACAGTCAGAGTTCTGATCCTCTGTACACCTGTTCACAGTGGAGTTTATGCAGGTGTTCCTGATCCATTTCCTAACAAGTGTTTATGTTTATGACATCAACACAGGTGTTTATTACTGACACGAGTAAAGTGCTTCCTGCTGTTTTCCTTCTCTCATGAGTAATCATTGATGAATGCTTCCAGGTATACGTCTGTTATTAGATGCATTAAGATGATGTGTTTGTCACAGTCTTCAGCCTCATATATACTGTACACAGCGGGGGAAATAAGTATCGAACACGTCAACATTTTATTCACTAAATATATTTCCAATGGGGTTATTCACATGAAATTTTCACCAGACGTCAGTATTAACTCAAGAAATCCGGAAATATAAAGAATTCACAACATTAAAGTCCATAAATAAAGTCATGTGTAATAAAGAGGAATGAAAAAAGTAAGAAGAACTACTGCCAATGTCGTTCAAGAATCACTGCTGTAAGTATAGCCTATGTAAATATACACACACGTGACGTATATGATCGTATGTTTGGTTTTGAAATGTAATATCAGAAATAGAAAAGTAGACCGGTCTAGGAAATGCACGGCTCTTTATCTGTTATCATTACCTGTATAACTGTATAACTGTATAACTGTATATCTACCCAAACATGAAACTACTACAGTACTATCTTCAATACATAAACTCAACTATTTAACAGAATGGTATACTCTCTTAAGTTTATTGCATTGTTTATACACTGAAACTACTGTAGAGTTTACCGTCCCTGTTTTATTTATTTTTTTAATTTATTCTGCAATGGAAAGAGTGGAAGTAGAAGTGGTCGTGGTGTTGTTGATTTAATAACTACACTTTATTATTACATCATTTAATATTTCAACAGTTAAAAAACATTCGGTCCTGCTTTTCAAACCGGTTCATGATGTCGTTTCCTGTACACAGTTTTAACATCAATAATTCTAAAAAACAAACCTTAAAAGCTACGGTGTATTATTCACGTATCAGTTTAAATAGCTGTGGGTTTTATATATAAATGTGGTTTCTTCTGTCCTGTGTCCTGTTCTTAGATGCACCAATCAATATGATTAATTTCTGGAAAAAAAAAAAAAAAACCCTGATACCACAGTGCACATCATATTGCTCTCTAATATCACTGATCTTTATTCCCTGAACCCAACCGCCTTGAAAAAATCTATTCAATATTATTATTATTATTCTCTCAATCATTGTTGAATGGTAAAGCAATTAATTCAAAAGTCTTTTTCACTTACAGGAAATAAAGAAACAATGAGCGTTACTCAACTGTTGACTTTGTGCATTAGTCATTTAATTAGAAGTTATTTTAGCAGATCTCAACAACACTGTATGAGTACAAGGCTACACTGTAAGCACATGTCTACACACAGTTACCTTCTCCACATGCTGTAGATCACCCGC
>NC_071271.1:26588307-26630807 GCF_023375685.1 Ictalurus furcatus
TTTACCATTAAGTTCCCCAATCTTGTGCTATTCACCATGTAACTCTGACAGTTCAGGTCAGAAAACAGTGTTGTGTGATACACTGTAGTGTTCGTCAGTATGCTGGATCTCATGCTAGTTGTCATAGCAGTCAATGCTAATTGTAATAAAGTGTAATCTGTTATCTGTTAAAGTATTTATCAACACATATGAGAGAAATGTTGATGTTCCAGATGGTTCTTTCTCATTTCCACTGTCACTCTGCCAATGCACAAGGCTGAACTACTACATGCCAGCCAGATAAATCACTATCGTCAGGTATTAGCTGGCTAATACTACCATCTGGATGCATCACTGTGTGGCCTTAATGTTAAACAGCAGATTGTGTAATTACCGTACTTCAGTTTGGGGAAAAAAAAACTTTCATGTGGAACTCCAAGTGGAAAGTTAGGGAGATTTCTGAACGCCGTGATTTCTAGAACCAAACGCTGAGGAAACTAGCTTTCAGTATAGTCGCGTGTGTATATCAGTATAACACGTTGTAGAGCAGAGGTTATAAAACCTAATATTGTCGATTTAATTTCCATTTCAGTTTCATTAGTTGTTATTGATAAATGATACCACACGTGCTTGGGTTCTGGTTCTGGTAAAAGCTGTGCTGAAGGGAACACTGCTATGTGCAGAATTTAAATATGCAGCTATGATTAGCATTTAATTTTCAAAATAGAATGACAAGATGCATATGTATAAAGTAGATGTTAACACCTCAGACTCAATGGCTTATATTAACATGTGTGTGTGTGTGTATGTTCCCACAGCCATGTTCAGTCTGGTGTCCACCGTCTGGTTCCCAGTTGGAGCTCATCAGGAACTCAGGTTGATGTCATTTGGGTTTTCTCTGTACTCCGGCTGGGTGGGCGGGGCTTTGTCTCTCCTGGGGGGCTGCATCCTCACCTGCTGCTCCACTGACTCCACTCCCTCATACCATCAAAATAACCGTTACTCTTACTACTCCAAACAGAACCCGCCCACCAACCAGACTCCGCCCACCGGCAACCACGCCAAGACTGCACAAGTCTGATGTTTCTACGGTGCTACCCACTGTTTCTCTCTCTCTCTCCCTCGCTCTCTCTCTCTCTCTCTCTCTTTCAATTGTAAATAGATTTTTGTGTTCAGTTTTTGATGATGTAAGCTAATTATATCCAACATTAACATCCAGTTTTGTTAAACACAGACTTATACTAAAGAGAGGTTTTTTTTAAAATGTTCTTTTTGTTGTTAATTTGATTTTTTTTATACGTAAAATGTTATTTGTATATTCATTTTAATATTTGTAAACTTTTTTCTTTACATCCACTAGGTCTCTGTCCCTTTATTCACTCTTTCTGGATAATTATTTAAACGGTTAATGTTCAGCTTTGCTGATTTTCATGCTTCATCAAAAAAAACCATAATGAACTGTAAAAATGAACAATCAGGGTTGCCAGGTCTATGTATCAAATCCAGCCCAAAAAAAACATTACTACTAAAAACCAGTCTAATTCCAGTCTAAATACAGAAGTCTTAACCTGGAGTTTGTCAACAAAAATTGAAGCGCTATCTCCTTATTTCACATCAATAACATCTTATTTTCAATTATTGTCTCGTTATTTATAACTGGTTATTATTTTTGACTTACTAACGCATTCTTTTGTGTTTTTAGTTCGTTATTTCAGCTTATTAGCCTGCTATTCACCGATATTGCCTTCTTATTTGAAACGTATTGTTCTGACACCTAATACTTCAACTGTCTTGAAATCTATACTCATGTAATATAATGGCGTAGTAAATCTGAGCGTGTTCACGTGAATTAACACTCATTACACGTAGATTTGTATCAGCTGAATCCCACGAATGGCGTACGGAATAAGGATTATTAAAATCTTATAAAAATTTAGAAATGAAGCTGAATAGTAACGAGTTATTAAGTCAAAAGTATTATTTGAACTTGAAATAATAAGATATGTTGGAATTAGATATTAATTGGAAATAATAATTATTAAAGTGAAAACTATTATTATTATTATTAAATTGAAATAATAATAAAGCGCATCACTCCCCCCCCCCCACGCTTAGGCTTTTCAGGGCTTACGTATGTTTATTAACTTATTAAATTTATTGTAATATTTACACAGTGGCATTTATGTGGCTTGCGAAATTCTAATGCAAGTAAATAATCTCATTAAATAAAAATGTCCAACCCGTAGTCTGTGGATAAAAAAATAAATAAAAACAAACCTGGTAACCCTGCTAACAGTTCTGCTCATAATTGTAAAAGTTTTTTTCTTTGTGTTTTAAACTTTTTGATAGAAAACAAAGCCGAACTGTAACTTAAACTTCCACCGGGCTTGGTTATTTATTACGAAACACTTGTATGTTCTTTTGTTATTTTATTAATGAAATAAAAGAATTCTTTTTTTCTGTATGAAAGCGTCTCCTCTGAAGCTCGGATCAGATTGCGGACGTGTAAAACTGTGAAGTATGTGAGGCGGCGTCCCATCGCTCCATCTCGTCTAGAGGTTATGATTTATTTGGATAACTGGAAGCTGTGTAATGTGGAAAAACATGTACTTTACTCGGGGAAATAACGGCCATGCTGGTAATGATTACGTTCATAAAAACATGGTGAATAATACATCTAAAAAAGAACTATTTTTCAGTATATTTCAGTAGCAGAATGATCTGTCATTGAAAATCGTTTACATTTAGGTGTCATTATTCCTATTCAGACTAAAAAAAGAAGCTTAATTTAAAATAAAATGTATTTTAGCAGTAGGCTGTAATTTGGTCATGAATTAGCCTAGCGTTAGGTGAAAGTATGAAATTAAACCAGACTTTACAGCGTGTTTACACTTCATGACTTCGCATCGTCTTTCTTAGAAAGAAGCTCTAGAAATATTCAATGGGATAATCTTTGTGTTACACAGTCGAGCTTAAAATGTGGATACGCAAAGCAGTGAATTAATGTGCAGGGAGCCGTAATGCTAAGCACAGTGCTAACGCTAAAATGCTAATAATCGCGTACAAATTTTGTTACTGTTTGTAACTCTAGACATTTTAGGTGAATTTTTGTAGCTCTTTTAGAACTCAGGGAAAAAATGCGCATTTAACAGCAACCAATCCCCTTCTAAGTTTTATTATTAGCACCATTAAGATTTTTGGATGTGTTTCTTTAATACATAATTTAAAAAAAAACAAATATCATCTGGGAAAATACTACAAGTAATATATTGCTAAACTAATGCTGCAAAAAATGGGGAAAAGTACTCAGTACAGTTCCATTTGCATAACGCTAGTCTGATCCATTACAAACTTCACTATTATTAGCAGAAGTGCTAATAAAAACGAAGTTCATGCTAATTATATTCTGTTAACGAAACCATTTTTATTCGTAATCTTATTAGCAAAGAATTGTATTAGAAAAATAGCATCTTTACAAAATAATTTTAAAATGCTAACATGTGAAACAGCTAATTAAACCTGCAGGGAACAGATGCTAAGTGTCTGTATGTGTGCTAAATGCATAATTCTAATCGCAATGCTAACTATGTAATGCTAAATGCAAAGCTAACTGCATAGTGTTAATCATTATGGTTATTGCATAATGATAATCGCAATGCTAACCGCATAAAATGCTAATCGCAATGCTAACTGCATAGTGCTAACTATACAATGCTAATCGCAATGCTAACTGTATAATGCTAATCGCAAACCTAACTGCATAGTGTTGATCATTATGGTCATTGCATAATGATAATCGCAATGCTAACTGCATAAAATGCTAATCGCAATGCTAACTGCATAGTGCTAACTATACAATGCTAATCACAATGGTAACTGCATAGTGCTCATCATTATGCTTATTAAGTAATGCTAGCCGCGATGCTAACTGCATAAAATGCTAATTGCAATGCTAACTGCATATTGCTAATCGCAATGCTAACTGCCTAATGCTAACTGATCCCTGCTCTCTCTGTGATGAATTCTAGCAGCATTGACATGTTTCTGTGAGACTCTGCTATTGTTAACTCATATCTTTAAAAAAAAAAATAAAAAATTCTACAAAATAAATGCTAAATGTTTTTAGTGCTGAATCAGAGTTTAACCTTGAGCTGAACAGATAAAAAGGTTCAGGAAGTTCCCTCTGCTAAATCAGAGCTAAACAAGAACCGTGGAAGTAGCAGGGTTTAAAAAAAGACAATAAAAAAGCTAACACTGAATATTACATCTCACTGTGCTTTGATACGCTCTGGCGTGGTCATAAACAGTATGCTCGTATTATTCATTAGAATATTTAGAGCTTGTTTTTTTCTTTACTTTTGCGTGTGTCAGGAAAATATTGTAGCGGATTATATTGCATAAGCTAATGTTGAGATATTGCTAATATCCGTAGCCCCAGAAATCACCGAAAAACAGCTGTAGATGAAAACTAGGGAATGAAGGGAGGATGTGGTCTTATGAGAGACTCATAAGTTGTAACACAGTTTTGTTGAAGAGTGTTTACCCACATGCGCACACACACCCACACACGCACACACACACACACTCTTCCCGAGGTCCGGTGTGTGTGTCAATGTTGTTTCATACAGTTAGCAGGTGAAATGAAACTGTATGACTTGTTCACTTCGACAGCATGAATTTCACAAATTCATACTTCGACATTGACCACCACGTTAGCAATGATGATGAAATGTGTGTGTGTGTGTGTACGTGTGTGTGTGTGTGTGTGTGTGTGTGTGCATGTGCATGTGTATAAGCCAAAGTGCACTAAAACAAACTGGTTTTTATTCAGTCAAACACTAACATGTAAGCGTACTCATTTTTTTTACTACTTTAGTTAACAGAAACACCGACAGCTGTTTTCCTGTATTGCTAAAAGCTAACTAGCAGTTTCAGATTAGCTTTGATCAAATTGAACCAAATCGAATAAACATGACTTTCATCTTTATGTAGTGCTTAGTGTAAAACTGTTTTTGAACACTACTAAATGTTTAAGTTGAAGATTTTAGCTCCATGACATCAGTTTGCTAGCTAGCTACAGTACGTATGAGGCATTCGCTAGCTTGCTAGCAAACTGGCTAGCTACATGTTGTATGCTATTTTATTGTAGAATCGAAAAAAGTATTCGGGTTGTTAGCTAGCTAGCTATCATGTTTCAGTCATATGATTGAGTTAGCTTTTGTTTTTTTGTCACCTATTACTACAATTTCCATTACGCTAAATAAAGTTTGATCTGTTTAGCTTACTAGCTATCAATAAGCATGGGGCTTTTGTTCAATTTTGCAAATCAAGCAATCGCACGCTCGATCGTATCTCGCCATACGTCGCAAATATTGCTAGCTAGCTTGATAATGGACTGTAAACAGATGTGTTAGTGCACTCAGACTTTCGCTAACGGCAACCCTTCAGTATGTTTGTGTTTCAGATCAGAACTGAACACAGATCAGTGTTTATTTCAAGAAAAGCAGGCAAATCAAGAGCGACGCTTCATCAGGTCTGCAATAAACAGCTTTCATTGTTGCCATGACAACATCATCACACAATGTGACGCGGTAGCAGGACCACAAATGGTGAAACAAACAAACGAACAAACAAACAAACAAACAAAACAAAAAAAAAAACAACAAAATGAGATATATAGATAGATAGATATATAGATAAATATTTTGGCCTTTTTTTCTTTTAAATAATTTAAAATCTTACAAGAATAACATCCAAAAAGACCAAGTTTACACCGGGAAGCTGATCTCACCCGAACAACACACACCCGACACACACTCTGTGCAACAAACACAACAATGCGCAGCGTGTATCGTCAACAGGAAATAGATCAAATAAACGCTAGCCAAGTCTTAGTGCTAACAGTGGCTAATTTCTTTCTAAAATAGATCCGTAATAAAATATTCCTTTACACAATCTCCGGTTCTGTTCGAAACGCTGTCTCAGTGCTCGAGTCTCGAACAAACTACAGTCCATACCCACACTTAAATTTACTGAAAGAGCTCTTTAAAAATACACACCTTCACTCCCAAACGTCCGAGTGCACTCCTGGAGCGGGAGCGGTTTTATTTTTATCAGTAATCAAACACTAATCTGACGCTTTCCTCACCGATACTGTTCATCCTGTCAGGGCTCTATAGCCATGATAGCTAGACGTAGCTAACCCGTCTTTTAGCTTTCGCTAATTCATTCATTTAAAGCCTGATATTATAGTGTAGTCTGTATCGTGTCTTTTCTGAAGAGTGTGATTTGAAGCGAAGCTGCTGATCGGTCAGATGGTGTGACGCCCGTTATGACATCATCAGCAGGCAGCTCTAATTGAAATCCTTCTACGTCCCATCAGTCTGGTTTTATGGGAACGTTTCACACTTTAGTCTCAAACTTTAAACAGTATAAAGTTGATAAAAACCACAAACTGCAATGAAATTCTCAAAAAATGTGCCAAATACGGTTCGAAATAATTCACTAATGGTGATATTGAAGATGCCATCAATTCTGAAACAACTATACTTTTATAACTGTATATTTTCAAAAATATAAACACAACAACACTGTGCTCTCAGCCAATCAGAACACACCGTACTGCTCTCATCCAATCACAACACACCGTACTGCTCTCAGCCAATCAGAACACACCGTACTGCTCTCAGCCAGTCAGAACACACCGTACTGCTCTCAGCCAATCAGAACACACCGTACTGCTCTCAGCCAATCAGAACACACCGTAGTGCTCTCAGCCAATCATAACACACCGTACTGCTCTCAGCCAATCAGAACACACCGTAGTGCTCTCAGCCAGTCAGAACACACCGTAGTGCTCTCATCCAATCAGAACACACCGTACTGCTCTCAGCCAATCAGAACACACCGTACTGCTCTCAGCCAATCAGAACACACCGTACTACTCTCAGCCAATCAGAACACACCGTACTGCTCTCAGCCAATCAGAACACACCGTACTGCTCTCAGCCAATCAGAACACACCGTAATGCTCTCAGCCAGTCAGAACACACCGTACTGTTCTCAGCCAAACAGAACACACCGTACTGCTCTCAGCCAATCCGAACACACCGTGCTGCTCTCAGCCAATCAGAACACACTGTACTGCTCTCATCTGGTCAGAACACACCATGCTGAGTGAAGGATGGTGATAGTATTTAGAGAATGGTAAATGATAAAACAGAACCAGGCGTTTGTGCACTCAGAGGTTTGGGGTTTCTTCCTGTAAGTGTTGGCGTTAAAACTCTTTATGAAACAACCGTAAAAAATCCTCAGACACCATTTTATATCCGATTGTGAAGGAAAATAGCGGTTGGCAGAATTTGGCTTTGTAAACAGGAGGAATTGCTGCGTCACACTCTGCGTCCCAAACCGCTTTCAGCGCGCCCTCGATCACTCTAAAGTGTGCATCGTCTATTCCACAGGAGTATGCACTTCCAGCACGCCCACATGCTAACTCTCGAGCAATACCTCTTCGCGCAGTTCCTTCATATATACACGGAGAAATCCACAGTCCACAGAAATGTCAACATCTGCATTTCCCAGGCGTTCCACAACATTAAACTATCAATGTAACTATAAACGGATAAAACCTATGTCACTCCTTAGTAAAGTTAAAAAAAGTCATCATTGGCAAATTGCTGCGATGTGACGGAAAGCTAACTTAAGCTCCGCCCCTTTCAGTGACCAAAACCAGGACCGGCACCTACTCGATCCCTCATCTCATCAGTTTCACTCGATCTCATACGGACCAAGGGGAAGTCAGCAAGGGCGCATTAAAAACAGTAATGGAACACAGCCTCATTGTGGTTTCTCACACATGCAAATTACTCAGCGACGCAAGTTTAATTTCCACATGCTACATGGACAAGAAACTACACACACACACACACACACACAAACTGCCCAAGACCTGAAATAAAGCTCTGTACATTACAGATGCATTGCGTGGCACAACTCAGCGCAGCGTGTCCAGACCCAGGCCTCTGTGGAACTGAACAGAGAATATTAATCCTTAATTGAACCATCTGTACTCACTAATATCTTTAGTTTATTCCGACATGTATGTTTGTTCTAAACTGAAAAACGTAAGGCCTCTTACGGTGGAATGAGTTACGAGTTTAGTTTTGGGTAACGTGACTTTAAACCTGGATCATATCCTCGCTGATCCACTGCACCCGGCGTAAACCTACCAACATGATCTCTGTGCTTTCCTTAAAAACATACTGTATGATTGGTGAATGGTGAAGTTCTGAATGGGGGCGGAGTCATGCTTCGTACAAACTCCACCGGCTTGAATCTGCACGAATGCGGCGTGAGATCAGAGGCGTGTTTAGCGCAGTGCTAGCACACAGAGCTGGTGAGGAGATGGTGGAACATGGCAGGCACGGATGAGCACACATTTCAAGAATGATTAAAGACGCCCGTGTCATTCATTCCGTTTTCATCGTACCAAAAGAAATAAACACACACCAACACACACCAACACACACGTCGGTAAGCATGAGCAGTCGTGACCAGAGACGCATGAAGGCACTAATCGCAAGCAAACTCGTGGCTGTCTCGAGCCACTGCAACATCTTGGGCTAGATGTTGTGGATGAAAGATTCTAATACGCGGTTTTAAATAAATAAAAACAGTCAGTAGCACAGAACAACTTCGTGTCAGAGCGTACGAGTGAGATTTGAGCTTTTGGTTACGGCACCTTCAAGTGAAAACGAACGTAAGAAGAGAACGCAGAAATTCATCGAAGTCTGATCACCTGTTTGGATCAGATGTTTCATCTCCGCGTGGAGTTTTAAACAATAAACCTGAAGCTCTGTGAACGGTTCTGCTACAGGAAGTGATGATGCGCCGGGCGTGCCGATGTTACCTCCGATGTTACCTCCGAACTGCGGCACGCTGCTCAGTGTACGCTGTTTTTTGGTACAAAATGAAAAGGAGAAAACAAGTAAACAACTTTTTATTTGAGTTTTTTTTTCTTTCTTGGCGTTCACCAAAATAGGAAATTCACTCCGTACAGGATTTCGCAGATTTTATTTTGTGATTGTTGCAATTGTAAAAACGCTGGACTGTACTGCAGCTTTCTTGTTTTTTTAAGTTTTCGATGCAATTTGCAGAGTTTTTGTGTGCGTGTGTGTGTGTGTGTGTGTGTGTGTGTGTGTTTGCAGAAAGCTACGTATCGCGATTTCACGGAACAGTTCTGCGCGCTCTTGCACAGTGATGTTTGTCGGTAAACGAGACCTTTTCGCTGCACTCGTGAATCGAAGGCGGCTTTGGCTGGACACACGTCGTGACGACGTCACATGACGCGGTCATTTTGAAAATTCCGAATATTGCCGCGTTTGCTCGATTTTGCGTTCATTTCTGCGATCGCAAAAATCCTGGAGTGACTGAAAATGTATTCTTTTTTTTTTTTCCATAAAATGACTGATTCATTTTGATTAGTTTTGAGTTATTAATAATAATTGAAATCAAATGTTCATTATATTTAGCTAACGCTAACCAGCCCAGTTATACACAGACGTTAACTGGAGCGCTAACTAACATCAGCTCAAAATCACAAAGCCTTTAACAGCTGCACTTTACATGGCAGTGCCTCGGGATGCTTTCCAGCTGCCGCGTCGTTCTCCTTCACCGTCACACGCTTCACTATTTTTAAACGCACGTCGTGATTTGATCAGTAATCGCTTTTTCTCGATAGTAATTATCTTACATCACCTCCATGTGTACATTTTTTTCACATTTGAATACTCGTGAATATTTGATTTCTAGACGAGTGGAAACAATGAAAAGCGGGTTAACGTTTGCATTTCTAAGAATAATTTTATGAGCTATTTTAGTGCACGCCAAGAGAAAAACAAAAACGAAACAAAAAGCTGTTCTCCCATTTTCATTTCGAACCAAAAACGCAGCGTACACGGAGCAACACCTCATCACGATAATCGTTAATGTTGATGAATTCATTAAGCAGATCTGACGTGTGATCGGCTGCCTTTAGGCTTCCTCTTCCACACTTCATTAGTCTTTATCTGGTACTCGGTCTCAGAAAGTCATTAACGGTTCATCCGGAGGAGAATCCCTGGACGCTAACTCGCTAAATTTCATCATGTCGTGTTTACGTGTTAGCGGAACATCAGAAATTATTCTAGTCGAACGCCAACGCCAATCTGCCTACGCCAATGGAAACTTCTCACAGAAGTTACAATTACTCTGGGTTTTTTCCCCAGGAAAAGCTGTTCAACTTTGATAATTAGCGAGCTAGCATGAGATTTACAATGCATTCGTTACTGCAGTTCGAGAGACATTAAAATGAAAGAAATACAAATCCAGAAAAGGAATGGAGTAATGTAATTACCGGCCCGTCTTTGGAGTGTGTGATAGCAAGCAAAGTGCAAAGGAATGCAGTAGGCCTGTTAGAAATATAATTCCTTTTCTGGTCGGTAGTTAAGGTTAAAAACACAAATGAAAAACAGATAAATAGGTCAGGAAGCGGAATAAAACTTTGGAGAAGCATCTAGCCCAAGAGTTTTTAGACTTTGTTCATTCCAGCGGTTCGTCCAAGTCCTCGTCCACCACCAGAGCCTCGAAGGTGGTCTTCACGTTCTTGGTTTTAGCTCTGCCGCGGGACGACGAGGACTTTTTGGGATCTGAAACGTCATCTGAGTTGCAGTTCTGCTTCTCGGTCCTGCTTTGGGGTTTGCGGTCTCCCGGAGGGCAAAGGTCGTCATCTACAGCGAGGTTATCGTCGACGCCCATGTCGTAGCGCTGGTACGTGCTGGCATGAGCTTCCTCCTCCAGAGCCGTGATCTCCAGCGTGCTGTTCCACATTCCGTAGCCAAAATAAATCAGCACACCTGCAGATGGACGAGAAACAGAGTCAGGACAGCCTTCCTGTCAATCAGAGTGGGAGGAGCCAATCACACGCATCGTTTACACTCTGAGATAAAAACAGCTAGTCGGTGTGTGTGTGTGTATTTGTCAAGTTTGTCCAGGTGACTGTATGTGTTGTATGTGAGTGTACAGTTGCGCAGGTGTGTATTGTTGTGTATTCCCAGCTGTGTGTAGGTGTGTCTAGGTGAATGTATACCGTTGTGTAGCGTTGCCCTGATGTTGATGGATTTGTGTCCAGGTGTGTATACAGGTGTACAGGTGTGTATCAATGTGTGTATACGGTATATACAGGTGTGTAGGTGTGTATTATTGTGCGTGTGGGTATGTGCTTGTGCGTCTGTAGGTGTGTCCAGCTGTGTTTACAGTATATACAGGTGTGTAGGTGTGTATTATTGTGTATAGACGTGTCCAGGTGTGTGGTTAAGTGTGTACAGGTCTTTCAGGTGCATTAAAGGTTCATTCATTGGTAATTCCCAGGTGAAAGAAACAGAAGAGGAAGAACACGGTGTAGAACTTTTCATGAAGGTACCACGAAGACGTTTCTCACCTATGAAGCACCAGACGGCAAAGCGGATCCAGGTGATGCCGGAGAGTTTGAGCATGAGATAAACGTTGACCAACATGGCCGAGACGGGGACGAACGGCACGCAGGGCGCCATGTAGGGCAGACGCTTCGGGTTCTCCGGCTGCTGCACGATGATGAAGACGAGCAGCGAGATGGAGATCACCAGCAGTACGAGCAGCGTCACGGCCCACCACTGTCCCTCAGAGATAAAGTCCGTGCCGAACGTGATCAGCGAGCAGAAGGCGAAGACGAGGACGAAGAGCAGGAGAACGCAGCGAGTCACCGTCCGGCCGGTGGCCTCTGTGGGACGGTCCATCTTTCCCGGTAGACCCAACCGGATCCGCAGCGTGTAATAACGTGGCCCCATTAGCCTCTTTAGCTTCTGCACGTAGGCATTTTCCGTCTCATCAGACTCGATCCCGGTCAATTTGTCCACGGTGCCGTAGTTCGGATGATTAGCCGCGTAGCTAGACTTGGTTTTGTCCGACTTGCCGATTAGCATCTCGTTGTCGCCTAGCGACGGGAGATTCTTGGCGCCGCAAGTGTTTTTCGAGATGCACCCACCACCGTCATCGACGTTGTACTCATCACCTTCTTCGTATTCGTCCTTCTCTTCGCTCTCCGTCTTCCTGGCCACTTCCTGTTCAGACAGGAAGTTGACAAAGCCGTGGATGTCGCTTTCGGGCTGGTAGCGCAGCAGCAGCACGCACACGGAGACGAGCGTGTAGGCCAACAGCGTGCCGATGGACATCATCTCGATCAGATCGCGCAGGCTCACCAACAGAGCGAGGAGTGCGGCGAGGAAACCCGACACCACGCACGCCACCGCCGGCGTCTCCGTGTACGAGCTCACGTTAGCCAGGAACCTGCAACACACAACACGCACGTGAAAACATCGCCGGTGACACGTTAAGTTACTCAACACACACACAACATATATATAAAAGTTCTAATTGTAATTTGTATTAAGTAATTTTTTTTTATGCCTAAAACATGTCAACACCTTAAACGTATAAAAACGTCACATTATGAATATATACGTCCAAATTTCAGTTTAGAAACGTATCCGTGTCCTTCTGCTAGCCCTGATATCGCTAACATCGCTAATATCACTCCAGAGTCTCGATTTACACCGTTATCTTCTCTCTGATTTCTTTAATAGCTGGAAAACCTGTCAGAATATAATGTTACCATGACAACCACCATGTTCATCGTTAACACTAGCTAGCTAAGCATGCAAGTTCTGCCGATAAAGGTTTTCGTTTTTTTACCACGTCGTCATTCTTTCGTATTTTGTAAAGCGCTGTGATTGGTTCGAAAATGTTTCGAGTCTGTTTTGTGACATCACAAACTGGAGACCTTCGTAGCCCCGCCTCCAAATCAGTTTAGATCCCAAAAGTCTGTATTTTAATTACGACAAAAAATTTTTTTGCCAGAAGGTGTTAAGAAATAGTGTGCCCCAACACGTAAATAAATAAATAAATAAACAAACAAACAAACAAACAAACAACCAGAATCGGTATTTGTGTAATTTGTGTAAAAAAGAAAAGACAGTAAGGAAGGTTTGCTGTTTCACCTGAAGAGCAGGCCGTCCCCCGCCATGGCGTAGATGACTCGTGGCATGGGGAAGAGCGAGCCGAGCAGACTGACGGTGAGTCCGGCGATGGAGCCGAAAGCCACCACGTACTTGGCCGAGTAAAACCCGTGCACAGAGAACATCTCCATCAGGGGGGCGTCGGCGTCGATCAGGGTGTAGGGCACCATCAGGGTGAGGATCACACTCACCTACACAACACCGAGACCATGTTCAAATGTAAAATTAGCCACTGCTATGCTAACATAGCCACAGACACTAATTAGCGGCGTTCCTGACAGGCAGGTGTGGAGGCGAAGAGCCGGTTTTGGATTAGCATCATTCCGACGCGGGCGCAGGTGTGAGGGAGCGAGGGAACGATCAGGAATGATCTGTAATGAAACAACCATGCTCCACAACTCACCTGACTCCAACACGCCCACTGTGTGAATATGTCCAGGTGCGTGTGAGTGTGTGTCCTGGTGTATAGTAAGTGTGTACATGTGCACTGTTTTGTGTGCAGGTGTGTCCTGCGGTGTGTGTACATATGTTTTTATTTGTTTTGTGCGTGTTGAGGTGTGTGTGTGTGTGTGTGTGTGTGTGTGTGTGTGTGTGTTGAGGTGTGTGTGTGTGTGTGTGTTTGTGTGTGTGTGTGTGTTGAGGTGTGTGTGTGTGTGTGTGTGTGTTGAGGTGTGTGTGTGTGTGTGTGTGTATGTGTGTTGAGGTGTGTGTATGTGTGTGTGTGTGTGTGTTGAGGTGTGTGTGTGTGTGTGTGTTGAGGTGTGTGTGTGTGTGTGTGTTGAGGTGTGTGTATGTGTGTGTGTGTGTGTTGAGGTGTGTGTATGTGTGTGTATGTGTGTGTGTGTGTTGAGGTGTGTGTGTGTGTGTTGAGGTGTGTGTGTGTGTTGAGGTGTGTGTGTGTGTGTGTGTGTGTTGAGGTGTGTGTGTGTGTGTGTGTTGAGGTGTGTGTGTGTGTGTGTGTTGAGGTGTGTGTATGTGTGTGTGTGTGTGTGTGTGTGTGTGTGTGTGTGTGTTGAGGTGTGTGTGTGAGTGTTGAGGTGTGTGTGTGAGTGTTGAGGTGTGTGTATGTGTGTGTTGAGGTGTGTGTGTGTGTGTGTTGAGGTGTGTGTATGTATGTGTGTGTGTGTGTGTGTGTGTTGAGGTGTGTGTGTGTGTGTGTTGAGGTGTGTGTGTGAGTGTTGAGGTGTGTGTATGTGTGTGTGTGTGTTGAGGTGTGTGTGTGAGTGTTGAGGTGTGTGTATGTGTGTGTGTGTGTGTGTGTGTGTTGAGGTGTGTGTGTGTGTTGAGGTGTGTGTGTGAGTGTTGAGGTGTGTGTGTGTGTGTTGAGGTGTGTGTGTGTGTGTTGAGGTGTGTGTATGTGTGTGTGTGTGTGTGTGTGTGTGTTGAGGTGTGTGTATGTGTGTGTGTGTGTGTGTTGAGGTGTGTGTGTGAGTGTTGAGGTGTGTGTGTGTGTGTTGAGGTGTGTGTGTGTGTGTGTGTGTGTTGAGGTGTGTGTATGTGTGTGTGTGTGTGTGTGTGTGTTGAGGTGTGTGTGTGAGTGTTGAGGTGTGTGTGTGAGTGTTGAGGTGTGTGTATGTGTGTGTTGAGGTGTGTGTGTGTGTGTGTGTGTTGAGGTGTGTGTATGTATGTGTGTGTGTGTGTGTGTGTTGAGGTGTGTGTGTGTGTGTGTTGAGGGGTGTGTGTGTGTGTTGAGGTGTGTGTATGTGTGTGTGTGTGTTGAGGTGTGTGTGTGAGTGTTGAGGTGTGTGTATGTGTGTGTGTGTGTGTGTGTGTGTGTTGAGGTGTGTGTGTGTGTTGAGGTGTGTGTGAGTGTTGAGGTGTGTGTGTGTGTGTTGAGGTGTGTGTGTGTGTGTGTGTGTGTTGAGGTGTGTGTATGTGTGTGTGTGTGTGTGTGTGTGTGTGTTGAGGTGTGTGTGTGTGTTGAGGTGTGTGTGTGTGAGTGTTGAGGTGTGTGTGTGTGTGTTGAGGTGTGTGTGTGTGTGTTGAGGTGTGTGTGTGTGTGTGTGTGTTGAGGTGTGTGTATGTGTGTGTGTGTGTGTGTGTGTTGAGGTGTGTGTGTGAGTGTTGAGGTGTGTGTGTGAGTGTTGAGGTGTGTGTATGTGTGTGTTGAGGTGTGTGTGTGTGTGTGTGTGTGTTGAGGTGTGTGTATGTATGTGTGTGTGTGTGTGTGTGTTGAGGTGTGTGTGTGTGTGTGTTGAGGTGTGTGTGTGAGTGTTGAGGTGTGTGTATGTGTGTGTGTGTGTGTTGAGGTGTGTGTGTGAGTGTTGAGGTGTGTGTATGTGTGTGTGTGTGTGTGTGTGTGTGTGTGTGTGTGTTGAGGTGTGTGTGTGTGTTGAGGTGTGTGTGTGAGTGTTGAGGTGTGTGTGTGTGTGTTGAGGTGTGTGTGTGTGTGTTGAGGTGTGTGTGTGTGTGTTGAGGTGTGTGTATGTGTGTGTGTGTGTGTGTGTGTGTTGAGGTGTGTGTGTGTTGAGGTGTGTGTGTGAGTGTTGAGGTGTGTGTGTGTGTGTTGAGGTGTGTGTGTGTGTGTGTGTGTGTTGAGGTGTGTGTGTGTGTGTTGAGGTGTGTGTGTGTGTGTTGAGGTGTGTGTGTGTGTGTGTGTGTGTGTGTGTGTTGAGGTGTGTGTGTGTGTGTGTGTGTGTTGAGGTGTGTGTGTGTGTGTTGAGGTGTGTGTGTGTGTTGAGGTGTGTGTGTGTGTGTGTTGAGGTGTGTGTGTGTGTGTTGAGGTGTGTGTGTGTGTGTTGAGGTGTGTGTGTGTGTGTGTGTGTTGAGGTGTGTGTGTGTGTGTTGAGGTGTGTGTGTGTGTGTGTTGAGGTGTGTGTGTGTGTGTTGAGGTGTGTGTGTGTGTGTTGAGGTGTGTGTGTGTGTGTGTTGAGGTGTGTGTGTTGAGGTGTGTGTGTGTGTGTGTGTGTGTTGAGGTGTGTGTGTGTGTGTGTTGAGGTGTGTGTGTGTGTGTTGAGGTGTGTGTGTGTGTGTTGAGGTGTGTGTGTGTGTGTGTTGAGGTGTGTGTGTTGAGGTGTGTGTGTGTGTGTGTGTGTGTTGAGGTGTGTGTGTGTGTGTTGAGGTGTGTGTGTGTGTGTGTTGAGGTGTGTGTGTTGAGGTGTGTGTGTGTGTGTGTGTGTGTTGAGGTGTGTGTGTGTGTGTTGAGGTGTGTGTGTGTGTGTTGAGGTGTGTGTGTGTGTGTGTGTTGAGGTGTGTGTGTGTGTGTTGAGGTGTGTGTATGTATGTGTGTGTGTGTGTGTGTGTTGAGGTGTGTGTGTGTGTGTGTTGAGGTGTGTGTGTGTGTGTTGAGGTGTGTGTATGTGTGTGTGTGTGTTGAGGTGTGTGTGTGAGTGTTGAGGTGTGTGTATGTGTGTGTGTGTGTGTGTGTGTGTGTTGAGGTGTGTGTGTGTGTTGAGGTGTGTGTGAGTGTTGAGGTGTGTGTGTGTGTGTTGAGGTGTGTGTGTGTGTGTGTGTGTGTTGAGGTGTGTGTATGTGTGTGTGTGTGTGTGTGTGTGTGTGTGTTGAGGTGTGTGTGTGTGTTGAGGTGTGTGTGTGTGTGTGTTGAGGTGTGTGTGTGTGTGTTGAGGTGTGTGTGTGTGTGTGTGTGTTGAGGTGTGTGTATGTGTGTGTGTGTGTGTGTGTTGAGGTGTGTGTGTGAGTGTTGAGGTGTGTGTGTGAGTGTTGAGGTGTGTGTATGTGTGTGTTGAGGTGTGTGTGTGTGTGTGTGTGTGTTGAGGTGTGTGTATGTATGTGTGTGTGTGTGTGTGTGTTGAGGTGTGTGTGTGTGTGTGTGTTGAGGTGTGTGTGTGAGTGTTGAGGTGTGTGTATGTGTGTGTGTGTGTGTTGAGGTGTGTGTGTGAGTGTTGAGGTGTGTGTATGTGTGTGTGTGTGTGTGTGTGTGTGTGTTGAGGTGTGTGTGTGTGTTGAGGTGTGTGTGTGAGTGTTGAGGTGTGTGTGTGTGTGTTGAGGTGTGTGTGTGTGTGTTGAGGTGTGTGTGTGTGTGTTGAGGTGTGTGTATGTGTGTGTGTGTGTGTGTGTGTGTTGAGGTGTGTGTGTGTTGAGGTGTGTGTGTGAGTGTTGAGGTGTGTGTGTGTGTGTGTGTGTGTTGAGGTGTGTGTGTATGTGTTGAGGTGTGTGTGTGTGTGTTGAGGTGTGTGTGTGTGTGTGTGTGTGTGTGTGTGTTGAGGTGTGTGTGTGTGTGTTGAGGTGTGTGTGTGTGTGTGTGTGTGTTGAGGTGTGTGTGTGTGTGTTGAGGTGTGTGTGTGTGTGTTGAGGTGTGTGTGTGTGTTGAGGTGTGTGTGTGTGTGTTGAGGTGTGTGTGTGTGTGTTGAGGTGTGTGTGTGTGTGTTGAGGTGTGTGTGTGTGTGTGTGTGTTGAGGTGTGTGTGTGTGTGTTGAGGTGTGTGTGTGTGTGTTGAGGTGTGTGTGTGTGTGTGTTGAGGTGTGTGTGTGTGTGTGTTGAGGTGTGTGTGTGTGTGTTGAGGTGTGTGTGTGTGTGTTGAGGTGTGTGTGTTGAGGTGTGTGTGTGTGTGTGTGTGTGTTGAGGTGTGTGTGTGTGTGTTGAGGTGTGTGTGTGTGTGTGTGTGTGTGTGTGTGTGTGTTGAGGTGTGTGTGTGTGTGTTGAGGTGTGTGTGTGTGTGTGTGTGTGTGTGTGTGTGTGTGTTGAGGTGTGTGTGTGTGTGTTGAGGTGTGTGTGTGTGTTGAGGTGTGTGTGTGTGTGTGTTGAGGTGTGTGTGTGTGTTGAGGTGTGTGTGTGTGTGTTGAGGTGTGTGTGTGTGTGTGTTGAGGTGTGTGTGTGTGTGTGTTGAGGTGTGTACTCACAGAGACGTAGGCAGTGAGACAGGTGATGAGTGATGCTGTAATGGCGTAGGGGATGGAGGTGTTCGGACTCTTCGCCTCCTCTCCTGTCGTAGCGATGATGTCGAAGCCGATAAAGGCGTAGAAACACGTGGCCGCGCCCTGCATCACCTGCACACACACCATCATCACGCCTTTAATTACTTCACATCCTTATTAATCACATCTTCATGCTACAGGCTAATAAAACTAAATGTGGACTGGCACTGGAGGGCGGAGCTCTTTCCAGCTCTGTTTCTGATTGGTGCAGTTTCTCATGATTAACTCTGCAGGGCTATACAGGAGGCTATAGTGCCAGCTATATTACTTACTTATTATATTATAGGAAGTTATATTACTTACAATGTAGATATATTATAATGTAAGTTATATTACTAACATTCTATAGACTTTAAACAGTGTATTTTTAAATATTACTGAACATTTAACAAATGTGTGCTACAGGGTTGTTACAGGTATGTTACAGGGTTGTTACAGGGTTGTTACAGGGTTGCTACAGGTCTGTTACAGGGTTGTTACAGGGTTGCTACAGGTATGTTACAGGGATGTTGCAGGGTTGTTACTGGGTTGCTACAGGGATGTTACAGGGTTGTTACAGGGTTGCTACAGGTATGTTACAGGGTTGTTACAGGGTTGCTACAGGTATGTTACAGGGTTGTTACAGGGTTGCTACAGGTATGTTACAGGGATGTTACAGGGTTGTTACAGGGTTGCTACAGGTCTGTTACAGGGTTGCTACAGGTATGTTACAGGTATGTTACAGGGTTGTTACAGGGTTGCTACAGGTATGTTACAGGGTTGTTACAGGGTTGCTACAGGTATGTTACAGGGTTGTTACAGGGTTGCTACAGGTATGTTACAGGGATGTTACAGAGTTGTTACAGGGTTGCTACAGGTATGTTACAGGGTTGTTACAGGGTTGCTACAGGTATGTTACAGGGATGTTACAGAGTTGTTACAGGGTTGCTACAGGTATGTTACAGGGTTGTTACAGGGTTGTTACAGGGTTGCTACAGGTATGTTACAGGGTTGTTACAGGGTTGCTACAGGTATGTTACAGGTATGTTACAGGGTTTCTACAAGTGTGTTACAGGTGTGTCGTTACCCCTGACCAGCCGAAAGGCAGGAATCGTCCTCCGTCCCAGTTGGAGCTGTCGACGAAGAAAAACCCGGCGATCATCATGAAGACCCAGACGAGCAGGTTGATAATGTTCAGGACGTTGTTGAAGCCGACGGAGTTCTTCACTCCCAAAGCCACGATGGCCGTGACGAGGACGGCAATGATGAGAGCCAGGATGTCAGGGTACGCCAGCTCACCTTTACCTGAACACAACATGGACAGGCTGGACTGATGAAGCTCCTGCAGCTACCAGGAGGCAGCAGGACTATTTTCCAGCCCGATTCCCACTACGAGTCTGATCTAAATCACCTTTCTGAGAGTTTATTACTCATGCATTTCATAATGAATCTGTAGCTCATGTTGATGAACTATTGCGTTGTCGGTGTTTTCTGCAAACCCAGTTTCATCCTATACAGAATTTTTAGGTGCAACCCCTCAGGACTCAGAGTGCAGACATAACTCCAGACTTACCTGAGAGTTATGCACACGAGGGCGGAGTTTGTCTAAAACAGAGGTGTGTCTCAGCTATGCTCGATTCGGATCTTAAACTTAATGATATCGGCTCGAGTGAGGAGCAGTATGTACATACGTTTAACAGCGTAGAAAAAAGTATATTCCCTTCTTCATCCTGCATTGTCTATCCTTCTTTTTTAGGTTTAAAGGTGAGTGTTTGTGTTGAAAAACCTCGTTTCAGAGGCTTTCAGAGGTGTGAACTATACGCAGGTGATATTAATCATCTGAATGTGGAGCTTAAGCAGCTGCGTAACACGACTCTGAATACCAGGAACTTTCCCCACGTAAATACTGACGTAATTTCTCGAATCCGGACGTTTACATGCAGGCTAATATTCCGTTTACGATCCTTTCTGCAGAGATTTAGTGTAAATGTGAAAAGGAAACCATTTTGGACCAGTGAAAATGAAATATACGCACATACAGGGGGAAATATTTACACCTTTATATGGTACAACTATTTATGTGGTATGTACAGGAAGTAGGTGTGGTCTATCTACAGGAAGCAGATGTGTTCTTCCCCCACACGCAGCACTGGAATATTTACTATAAATACACCTCGGAAACGACGTGTATCTGGTACGATTATGATACACCATGGAAATGTGTTATCAGCTTGTTTTTCTTTTCTTTTATAGATAGATTCTGAATCACCACACACACACACACACACACACACACACACACTCACCGAGGCCATTGAGCGTGCCCACATGGCTGATCATGAAGGAGCTGATGCTGTGGTTAGCGAGCGAGTCGAACATGCTGCTGAGAGCACTCGCTCCGGCCGCCGTGCCGATCAGATACTCCAGGATCAGGTTCCAGCCGATGAAGAAGGCCACACACTCGCCCACCGTTACGTAGCTGTAGGTGTACGCGGAACCCGTCGTCTTCGGCACACGCACACCAAACTCGGCGTAACACACACCTGCAGGAGAACAGTCAGAATTCCTACATACACTGGAGACTCCTTCCACAACTGTTCCAGAAATATCTACTAACAGAAATAATAACTCTAACACGAGTGTGCTAGATAACTGGTCCATGTGAGTTTGGGGTTTTTTCTGCTTTTGTCCCTAAATTTAAATTTCTTTCTGGTGTAAACTGAGTTTCAGGGCGTTTAATGATGTTTGTGAAAAACCTGAGTAGCTAGGACACAAAATGAATATTTGAATGTAGCTGCAGCTCTGTTTATTCCACTGACCAAATATGGAATGTAGGAAACAAGGAACAGGGAAGAATGAGAACGAAACATAACAGGAAACATCGACAACATAAAGAGCTACACATGCTTTTTCATAGCTCTGCTTTTTATTAGACCATTTGTTACTTCCACACTTACATCCAGCCGAGCGGATAATGTTAACGTTAGGTATATCTAATATTAACGATGAACATCATGATGACTCTAACACTGTTTCACTGTTTTATTGCTGACATATTACAATATTATCATTAATCTTTCTCACAGACATCAGAGATTACAGCAGTGTAAATAAATGCTCCTCTGTGTGTGTGTGTGTGTGTGTGTGTGTGTGTGTGTTTCCAAGAATGGATAAAACACCCTCTATCACTCTGTATCACACTCTGTACTACACTCTATATCACACTCTGTATCACACTCTGTACTACACTCTGTATCACAATCTGTATCACACTCTGTACTACATTCTGTACTACACTCTATATCACACTCTGTATCACACTCTGTATCACACTGTACTATACTCTGTATCATACTCTGTACTACACTCTGTATCACACTCTGTATCACACTCTGTACTACACTCTGTACTACACTCTGTACTACACTCTATATCATACTCTGTATCACACTCTATATCACACTCTGTACTACACTCTATATCATACTCTGTATCACACTCTGTATCACACTCTGTATCACACTCTGTACTACACTCTGTACTACACTCTGCATCACACTCTATATCACAATCTGTATCACACTGTACTATACTCTGTATCATACTCTGTATCACACTCTGTATCACACTCTGTACTACACTCTGTATCACACTCTGTATCACACTCTGTATCACACTCTGTACTACACTCTGTATCACACTCTGTATCACACTCTGTATCAGACTCTGTATCACACTCTGTACTACACTCTGTACTACACTCTGCATCACACTCTATATCACAATCTGTATCACACTGTACTATACTCTGTATCATACTCTGTATCACACTCTGTATCACACTCTGTATCACACTCTGTACTACACTCTGTACTACACTCTGCATCACACTCTATATCACACTCTGTACTACACTCTGTACTACACTCTGCATCACACTCTATATCACACTCTGTACTACACTCTGTACTACACTCTGCATCACACTCTGTATCACACTCTATATCACACTCTGTATCACACTGTACTACACTCTGTATCACACTCTGTATCACACTCTGTACTACACTCTGTATCACACTCTGTATCACACTCTGTACTACACTCTGTATCACACTCTATATCACAATCTGTATCACACTCTGTACTACACTCTGTATCACACTCTATATCACAATCTGTATCACACTCTGTACTACACTCTATATCACACTCTATATCACACTCTGTATCACACTCTGTACTACACTCTGTATCACACTCTGTATCACACTCTGTACTACACTCTGTATCACACTCTGTATCACACTCTGTACTACACTCTATATCACACTCTGTATCACACTCTGTACTACACTCTATATCACACTCTGTATCACACTCCGTACTACACTCTATATCACACTCTATATCACACTCTGTACTACACCCTGTATCACTCTGTATCACACTCTGTACTACACTCTGTACTACACTCTGAACTACACCCTGTATCACTCTGTACTACACTCTGTATCACACTCTGTCTCACACTCTGTATCACACTCTGAACTACACTCTATATCACACTCTATATCACACTCTATCACACTCTGTACTACACCCTGTATCACTCTGTATCACACTCTGTACTACACTCTGTATCACACTCTGTATCACACTCTGTACTACACTCTGTATCACACTCTGTATCAGACTCTGTATCACACTCTGTATCACTCTCTGTACTACACCCTGTATCACTCTGTATCACACTCTGAACTACACTCTATATCACACTCTGTACTACACCCTGTATCACTCTGTATCACATTCTGTATCACACTCTGTACTACACCCTGTATCACTCTGTATCACACTCTGTATCACACTCTGTACTACACACTGTATCACACTCTATGTCACACTCTGTATCACACTCTGTACTACACCCTGTATCACTCTGTATCACACTCTGTACTACACTCTGTATCACACTCTGTATCACAATCTGTATCACACTCTGTACTACACTCTATATCACACTCTGTATCACACTCTGTACTACACTCTGTACCACACTCTGTATCACACTCTGTATCACACTCTGTATCACACTCTGTACCACACTCTGTATCACACTCTGTATCACACTCTGTACTACACCCTGTATCACTCTGTATCACACTCGGTACTACACTCTGAACTACACCCTGTATCACTCTGTACTACACTCTGTATCACACTCTGTATCACACTCTGTACTACACTCTGTATCACACTCTGTATCACACTCTGTATCACACTCTGTACTACACTCTGTATCACACTCTGTACTACACACTGTATCACACTCTATATCACACTCTATATCACACTCTGTACTACACCCTGTATCACTCTGTATCACACTCTATATCATACTCTGTATCACACTCTGTACTACACTCTGTATCACACTCCGTATCACACTCTGTATCACACTCTGTACTACACTCTATATCACACTCTGTACTACACTCTGTATCACACTCTATATCACACTCTGTATCACACTCTGTATCACACTCTGTATCACCTTCTGTACTACACTCTGTACTACACTCTGTATCACACTCTGTACTACACTCTGTATCACACTCTGTACTACACTCTATATCACACTCTGTATCACACTCTGTACTACACTCTGTATCACACTATATCACACTCTGTACTACACTCTGTATCACACTCTGTACTACACCCTGTATCACTCTGTATCACACTCTATATCACACTCTGTACTAAACGCTGTATCACACTCTATATTACACTCTGTATCACACTCTGTATCACACTCTGTATCACCTTCTGTACTACACTCTGTACTACACACTGTATCACACTCTGTACTACACTCTATATCACACTCTGTATCACACTCTGTACTACACTCTGTATCACACTCTATATCACACTCTGTACTACACTCTGTACTACACTCTGTATCACACTCTGTATCCAACTCTGTACTACACTCTCTATCACACTCTGTATCACTTTCTGTACTACACTCTGTATCACACTCTATATCACACTCTGTACTACACTCTATATCACACTCTGTACTACACTCTGTACTACACTCTATATCACAATCTGTACTACACTCTGTACTACACTCTATATCACACTCTGTATCACACTCTGTACTACACTCTGTACTACAGTCTGTATCACACTCTGTATCACACTCTGTACTACACTCTGTATCACACTCTATATCACACTCTGTACTACACTCTGTATCACAATCTGTATCACACTCTGTACTACACTCTGTATCACACTCTGTATCACACTCTATATCACACTCTGTACTACACTCTGTATCACAATCTGTACTACACTCTGTATCACACTCTATATCACACTCTGTACTACACTCTGTATCACAATCTGTACTACACTCTGTATCACAATCTGTATCACACTCTGTACTACATTCTATATCACACTCTATATCACACTCTATATCACACTCTGTATCACACTCTATATCACACTCTATATCACACTCTGTATCACACTCTGTATCACACTCTGTATCACACTCTGTACTACACTCTGTATCACACTCTATATCACACTCTGTATCACACTCTGTACTACACTCTGTATCACACTCTGTATCACACTCTGTATCACACTCTATATCACACTCTATATCACACTCTGTATCACACTCTGTACTACACTCTGTATCACAATCTGTATCACACTCTGTACTACATTCTATATCACACTCTATATCACACTCTATATCACACTCTGTATCACACTCTATATCACACTCTATATCACACTCTGTATCACACTCTGTATCACACTCTGTATCACACTCTGTACTACACTCTGTATCACACTCTATATCACACTCTGTATCACACTCTGTACTACACTCTGTATCACACTCTGTATCACACTCTGTATCACACTCTATATCACACTCTGTATCACACTCTGTACTACACTCTATATCACACTCTATATCACACTCTGTATCACACTCTGTACTACACTCTGTATCACACTCTGTACTACACTCTGTATCACACTCTGTATCACACTCTGTATCACACTCTGTACTACACTCTGTATCCCACTCAGGACTGAAACTACATTACAGCAGGAAGTGGATGTGGTCACCTGACAGGATGGAGGCCACGGCAGCAATGATGAAGGACACAATCACCCCTGGGCCGGCCATTTCCTTAGCAACGAGCCCGGATACGACATACATTCCCGTACCGACGCAGCTGCCAACACCCAGGGAGACAAGGTCAAAGGTCGTCAGGACACGTGCCAATTTAGTGCTGCTCTCACTCTCCAACATGGACTCCACCGGCTTGGTGCGGAGCACACGGGAGCTAAATGCCCTCCACTGGACACGCCTGGGGTCCAACTTAGACAGGAAACGACTCATGGTGGAGGACAGAGAGAGAGAGAGAGAGAGAGAGAGAGAGAGAGAGAAAGAAGGAGAAAGAGAAAGAGAGAGAAAGAAAGAGAGTCTCAGCAGAGCAGCATGGTGCTCAGAGCCACAATGGGAGAGGATGAAGGGATTGAGGGGGAGCTAACAGAGAGAGAGAGAGAGAGAGAGAGAGTTGAGGAAATGTAATGAAAGACAGATAGACAGAGAAAAACACAGGAAATAGATCCAGTAGCAAGTGTGAAAGAAGGTGACATGAGACAGGAGCACAGAGAAGGAAGAGAGATAAAAGGATTAGGGAGAGAAGGTGAAGGAAAACAGATGAGTAGAAATGTGAAGAGAAAGGAAAGAGGGAAAGAAGAATAAAGAAAGAATGAAAAATGAAGGATATAGAGAAGAAAGGCAGAAAAAAAAATGGCACTGTTAGTTTAATACACACACACACACACACACACACACACACACACACACAGTTCTTCAGTTTGTTCCTCTTGGACTTCAAAAAGTTGACCCTTTTGAGAAAGCTGGAACCACAAACCATCCAAAGAGCCACCAAGGAACACAAATGTATCTATCTGTCTAATCTGTGATGTTTTAATGGGATTAGTGTAAAATGATACAGGTTGTTGCTATGGTAACAGCAGCTCTGGTTCTCTCTGTGCTGGCTCTGTGACATCACCACTTTTTATTCATCTTATCTTCTTTCATGTTTTGTGTTCATGTTTCCAAGTTTTGGTGAAGTGTGATGCTAATTAGTTCACTTTCCATCACACTGTTGGTGTGTGTGTGTGTGTGTGTGTGTGTGTGTGGGTGTGTGTGTGTGTGATACACCTTTTAAAAAAGGTTCCATAGATCACTATGTTCTCCAGTTTCACCCTTAAATGTTCTTTGCTCTGTAATACATAGCTAGAACCCAATTTTGAAGGGTAAACATGTTAACCATTCAAAGAACCTTTGAGGAACCTTTTTTCCCCCAAAACTGCATCAAGGTTCAATAGTGGCACTTTAGCAACAACTAAATATTTTTACCAATACACACCAATGCACACCATTACACAACAGTAGACAGCAATACACACTGCTGCACACCAATACACACCCTCACACACCAACCAAAAGCAATACACAAGAATATACACAAGTGCACACCAATACACTCCAGTAGATAACAATATACACTACTGCACACCATTACACACCACTAAGTACCAATACACACCAGTAGAAACCATTACACCAATAGATACCATTACACACCAATAGATAACAAGACAGGTTATTACAAAACGATGTAAACTAATACACACCAGTGGAAACCAATACGGACTATTAGACACCCATGTCTATCAAGACACACCATTATACACAAATACACTCCAATTCACACTGACAGAAATCGATACACACTATTATACACCACTACACACCACTAAAAACCAATGTACACCATTACACACCAATATACACCACTACACACCAATAAAAACAAATATACACCATTACACTCCAATAGATATCAATACATGCTAACAAAAACAAATAGATACTAACACACACCAATAAACCTAATATACGCCATTACACACACCAACATCCTGTATACTAATACACACCAAACTCACATCAATTGATACCAATACACATCGTTACACATCTATAGGTACCATTACGCACCAATAAATGGCAATACACACAATTACAAACGAATATACACCGGTATATAGAACAAATACAAACAGTTATACATGAATAGATAACAATATACGCTATTACACACCGATGTATACCATTACACACCATTACACACAAATACACCCTGACTCACCACTAACCACCAATGCACCCCATTACACACTGACATACACTAATACACACCTTTAAACACCAATATATACCAGTACACACCATTTCATAATAATAACACTGCTACACACTAGTATATAACAATACACACCAATTGCAACCAATACAAACCATTACACACCAATATATACCAATATACACCTCAAGTGATGAATTGTTGCGTCTGGGATGGAGCCTTACTGTTTCCTCTCCTGATTAATTAGGAGGAGACAATAGTGCAATGCATTGTGGGTATTCTGTACTGTATAATACTGTGTGTATGGTATCAGTATGTTTTCAGTACAACTTCACGTCATGGTGTGTAATGAATTCTTTGTAAACAGCTGTTCATTTCCCTGCAGTGTATTTTTGATGAATTATTTAAAGGAACAGTCGCTATGGAGGCTGAGTGCAGTCACGGACTTCCATTTAATCATCACGCAACACTTTTTACATGCCCTCTGAGTGTGTAAAACTCCCACTGCCACAGTCTTTAATGCCTGTATTCAGTAAATTACAGGTTTTTGTGGCTGTGAACGACAGTGTGTTCTCGCAGATGAAAGTGTTAATCACGCACGCTGCATTTACAGTCTCGCTGCTGGTTTTCAATGTAAAGGAGGGCCGGCTGGAATTCCTCCTTTATTCTCAAAGTCTCGAGCCATCAATCACATTAGTCATCGATGAGCACGGCTGAGCATGACTACGAGGCTGTGTTTCACGTAAAACCTCACAGCACGCAGCTTCCACGCACACGTACAGTACACAAAAGCAACGCAGTGTGACCTTACGCTGCACTGATCCACAATATCTGTTGGGCTGATTCGTTTCCTATAACAGCTGACCCTAAGTGTTTTATTCCTCTTATGTCACAGCAATTTGCCAATGATTACAATTTTTTTCATTTAAGAATGTCACGTCAATGCTGGTCTGCCTACAAACATGGCCGCCATGAACTACGACACCCAACACACACAAACTGTCACGTTCACACTGCCATTTTCGAAAAAAGTTACGAATGTTTTGCATTCCAAAAAATCCTTCCGAAGAATGTTCTTATTTTGTTTCTTAAGATTGTTCCTAAGACAAAACTCCAAAAAAAGAAAAATTCAAGTTCTTAAAAATCATCGTAAATAACTTCTTAAAGTTAGGATCTCTGCCAACATGTTGTAGATCCCCAAAGGGTAAGATTTTTACCGTATAAAACTTGCGGCATGAAATAAGTATTGTGTATCTACTACAATACTTTACTTATATATGACATCGTGCGTTTACATTCTTTACAGTTACGTTAAAGCTGCCGAACGTCCATGAAGTAAAGTAAGGTCCTCACTTATGTTAGAGCTATAAACTATAAACTCTCTTGAAGTTAATAAGACAGAAATCTCAGACCGTCCTGTTACCCAGAAGCTAATATTTTTGGAGAATATCTTCGATGGCGCTCTAAACGACGTGCTAACGGAAGGAAGCTTTTCTTTACTGTATTAAAAGCAAAAAACTTCAACTTTCTTGCAATAATGAACTACAATACAGTTTTAAAATTACAGATTTTTTTTGTTTGAGCTTTACGGCTGTATTTAATTGTTTAAATCGTCGAAAAGTTCTGTCAGTATTTCCATGGGGAAAGTTCCTCGTATTCAGAGTCACGTTACGGGTCACATTTCGATTATTAAATTCACGTGTGTCGTTCACGTGTCAGAGGTTGCCTTAATGTTTTTCTTAATTAGAAGCAAAAAAAAAAAAAAAAAACAGCCAACACATTTTATTGATAATTTTACTCATGTCCATCACCAGAAAAGGTGAAACTGCCTATACACTTGTGTATCATCCAGAATCCTGAGTTTTTCCTAGCTTTTCATAGCTATAAAGGAAAAGGAAAAACCTTTTGTGTTGATCTATGCTTCAGACCCGTATCTCCACTAAAAGGCAGAGCCAAGCATTTAAACATGATTTGGTGCAAAACAGGAAGCTGTCACAACCGACGCTAAGGCGTCAGAACAACATTAAGTGATCATTAGGACTTTTAGGATTTTAGGAAAAAAGGTAAAGCACTCTGGGAAGTCATGAAGGACGAAACGTTCTCGTCTTCCTCCTCTTCCTCCTCTTCCTGTGCTACATCCTCTTGTTCTTTGATTTTGTTCCTCAGCCTTTTCATGGCCGAACCTCCACACATAAAGCTAACTACACAAAGAAACCTCTTTTCTCATTCATTCCTGCTAAAGACGTTATTCTGCAGCTCTTTATTCTTCGTCTGAGCCGAGACGCTGCTTCATAACTTAACAAAGTGAGCTCAAATAGCAAATGTAATTAGACGTCCATTTCCTGAAAGAAAAACTGCAGCTCAATACGTAAATAACGCTGTGGTGTTCAGCCACGTGAACAAATCTTTCAGCTCCTGAAACGTGACGTCTCTTAACGCCTGTGTTCGGTACCGAGGTGTTTTGGTACTTGCTTTAAACACAACGTCCTGTAATTTTCACTTTCACGTTTATTTAAAATCAAGAGGCTTTCAAGCATCTGTGTGAGCACCAACAGTGCAGAGTCTACTTACTGTGCATGGGGCGGGGCAGGGGGCGGGACCTGGACGATGACCGACAGCCGTAAGGTATACTTACTACAGCTTTGTGGAATGATGGACTCAAAAGAGGAACCACTGCTGTATTGCTGCTTATTACAGATTCAAAGTCCTTCCTTATTCCGGACACATGACGAGTCATGACTCACTTTAGTGATTTGATTCGATTTGTACGAATGACTCATTTAAATGAATTAAGAATTTTGATTTATTTGATTCAGAACTCACAGCATCTACATAGGTGTGTAGTCTTAAAGGTTCCAGAAAAGGTTCTTAAAGCTAGCTGTGTTAGAAAAGAACCATTATTGGTTCCCTAAAGAACTCTGTGATTTCCACAAATCAATAAACTGAATCATTTTCCACTACAAAAGATTCTCCCGCATGATTTAAGGTTGGAATTTTATTTTTGATTTTCCGCTGAAGATCTTGTCAATCAAATGGTTCTTTAGGGAACCAAAAATGGTTCTTCTCTGACACAGCTCTATAGAACCTCTTCTGGAAGCTCTGAGCTCAGTAGCCCACACTGTAGCCTGACACCGACTCAAAAGAATCAAACGTTCTTAAAGTTCAATTCACTCAAACGGGTGAACTGTACGAATCGATTCACTAAACTGACTCATGACTCACCGTGCGTCCATGAGTTGCATAAATCCTTTGATTGCATTACAGTGTGTGTGGATGCGGCGTCGGTGACGTGCTTCACCCCGGAGGTGAGTCACACCTGATTATGAATCAGCTTTCAACAATAAACCTGCACACAAACAGCCGTCTCTCTATTCTGGGTCAATCTCGGCTAAACCCCACGCTAATCACTGCTTCCTGGTGAGCAGAAAGTCCTCAGTGACCACAGTTGCGTACTGAGGCTTTAATTCCGCCGGAAATTTGGTTTCCATGTGGGAATAACTGCAATAAATCTTAATCCGCAGTGAGCTACAGTAAGACGGGAATGACTCGCTGGCTAATTTATCCACAGCATCCGATTAGCGCTCATCCATAAAGAAGAAAAATATCCACGCTAAACAAATACAGGAAATGTCCCACTGGTCTTCTCTGAAATGTGAACGATTCTTTCTAACCAGTTAACTCGTGTTATGTAATACCAGTAACACCAGTGTATTAGGGATGCCAGGAGGACGTGTAGGCGTGTCCACATTAGCATATCCATGCATATTTATAAACCCTGTCTTAACATTCTTCTGTACGGAGTTCTTAATGGTTTAAACTGCACATAGGGGCGTGTGATGTGACATAAACATCACACCACAATGTTTCTACGATATTTATGTATCACGATATTTAGATATTTTACTTACTGAATTTATTGTCTTCATTTATTTGAAGCATTTTATTCATCGTGTTATTATTGTAATCTGATTGGAACAGCTGCTTCCTGTCAGAGTTTGTACTCTCGTGATATTGATATGATCAGCTCACACACACACACACACACACACACACACACTCACTCTCTCTCTCGCGCTCTTCATTATGAGCATCAGAACAGGACGTGTGCGTGTGTGGGATCTCGTGTATGAATAATTTAGCGATGATATTTCACTCACTGATGATAAACCGACTCGTTACAAAAAGAGGAAACACTCAACGGTACTTTTGGAACTCTCGAGTCTACACCTCCTGTACCTTCACTGTGAATATTTAAAATGCTTTAAGGCACACAAGTGGAGCTTAAGGACCGATCTAGTGCCTTTAATTAGCTTTTACAGGTACACTACATTCGAATATACCGCCTCAGAGGCGTACACTTCAGCGCTCCTCCCAAGGGACAAGGAAGAGTACTGTTTAATATACTTATTTTAGAATGTTTATTTATTTATGTGTGCTCATCGGGGTCGTAGCTACAGAGTGGGGACACTGAGGTTCAGCCCTCTGTATTTTCGGAAGCGTTTCAGGTTTTATCCGCTGATTTTACCCCAATACAGAATCTCCAGGGGTCGAATTCAGTACAGAAACAGTTTCCTGTGCAGAAAACTCCATCATTCAATCAGTGTGCATCTAAACAACAACAACAACAACAACAACAACAACAACAACAACAACCAGGCTGAAAAAACAGCAACATAACAATGTGCATGAATAAAAAGATTCAGTCCAATTAGGTCTTATGGCTGTATTTGTATCTGATGTGGATATCTGATTTTAAACAAACAAACAAACAAATAAACAAACAAATAAACGTGTTTGTTTAGTCAGTGTGTGTTAGTGCTGTATCAGACCACACAACACTGTGACTCCTACATCTCTAACCAGACATTAATGTCAACCCAAACACACACACACACACACACACACACACACACACACAGTCCCAGTAGAGTTTCCTCTTAAAGCAGAAGTCGCAGTTATTCTATTACAGCAGCTGGTGCATCTCTAATCTGAACATTCTGCATCCCTGCACTAAAACATCTGCAATCCTCCTGCAAGATAGGAACATCAAAGCAAAACATCTGTATTCTTGTGTTTGTGTACACACACACACACACACACACACAAATACAAGAATACAGATGTTTTGCTTTGATGTGTGTTGTGTTTTGGAGGCATCTGAGCTTACCTCTGTGGGTGTTGGTGCTCTCTAATGCAGCTCAGAGAGAGAGAGAGAGCGAGAGAGAGAGAGAGAGAGAGCATCCGCGCGCAGGTGCCACTCAGGTCAGGATCATTTCCGCTTACGCATCATGGAATAAATAATAAACACGGATGTCTTCCTATAACACACATGAGCACGAGCACAGCCTCGCGCGGTGTTGTTCTGTAGCGCAGAGCGATGCTGCATCCAGGATGAAGAAGAAGATGACGAGGATGAGGATGATGGCGATGATGATGATGATGATGCAATGACGCGCATCTCGCGCGTGCTGCTGTGTTGCCAGGTCGCGCGAAAATCCCCGCTCTGTTCCACCCTTTCTTCAGAAAAATAAATAAATAAATATACAGGGATTAAAAAAAATATATCATAATAAAGTCTAAGCTAACCGCATACTTACAGCTCAATACGTGCTCAGGTCCGGTGGGTTTCCATGGAAACCAAGATTCACATTCACGTGGACCTTGTAAAGGCATAACAACTGCAGATTTGTGTACATTTGAATAATAATAACTAGTATACAGTGGTTTCCAGATGTGTGTTTATTAAATGAGATATACGCTATTACTGTACTCTGATCTAATTCATTTAATTTAAAATCACTGAATAGAAATAAACAAACAAACAAATGGTTAAATAAATAGAAATCCTCTCTCTCTCTCTCTCTCTCTCTCTCTCTCTCTCTCTCTCTCTCTATATATATATATAGTTACACTCGTAGAAAATGCATTAAATTAAAAATCCCTTGAGTACTTTTTGGTTGTCCATCAGTGTGAGGAAGAATTACACTTTCAATTACAAACTAAACAAATAAATAAATGATATTTAAACAAACAAACAAACAAACAAACAAACAATAATAATAATAATAATAACAATAAGCAAACAGTCATGAACAATACATATAAGGATAAAATAAAAGATAAAAAAGGTAAACACTTTTTTTTTTTTTTAATATCCATTAAAGCATTAAAGAACCCTGAAACTGAGAGTGTGGATGAACTGAAGCTGGATTTTTCTTTAATATATACATACAGATTATTTAATAAAAATAAAAAAAACCCTTCATTCTATTCATATAAAACTGTTGCATAAACTTTAAAATAAATAAGTAAATAAATAAATAAATAGATAGATAAAACCCTTTCTATTGTAAACATTCCCAGTTTGTGGTACTCGTATTGATGTATGGAGTGAAAGATCCAGGCCTGAATTTCGTGTGGTTTCGTTCCAATTAGTGGTAATGAGTCGCCCCCTCAGCCCTCTACCCCCTCACCCCCCTGAACGCTGCTCTTTGATGACCTCCTGCTCCGCTCATTAGCGCAGCTGCTAATGGCGCTCATTGCTAACGCTGATCTTTTTTTATGCTAAAGCCTCCCGTGATGAGCGAGGAGGAGGATGAGGAGGAGGATGAGGAGGAGGAGGAGGAGGAGGATGAGGAGGAGGAGGAGGAGGAGGATGAGGATGAGGAGGAGTCATGTTACACAAAGCTATGACCTTTTTTTGGGACACTCCAGTAACTAAGGACAAAAACAGTTTAACGTAGCATACTCACTAGCATAGCTTTACTCCGTAGCGTATTTAGCAGGGGGTGTGTCGTCAGATGTTGGGAAGACATTAAAAGCAACAAACGATTTCACGTTACTCCGTAAAGCTGTAATTCAGTGTTGTGCAACACAATTCATCATTAACGGAAAAAAAATCTGTGTTAGCTCTGAGGCGTAGGAGGCCACGCCCCTTTTACTGGAATGACAGGCACCTGGGAAGTGTTTCCAACATGTCTGCCAAGTTTTGTGAGTTTTTAACAATGGGAAGTGGGCGACATTCCCAGAACAGCACAACATAATAATAAAAAGAAGAAGAACAAAAATAATAGTGTTTGTGTGCACGCTGGTGCTCAGACCCCTAATTACGTAATAAGGTTTTTTTACCTGCTGTGGCTATAAACACAGATTTCGTGCACAACGCTATTCTCAGTGCATCATACAACTAAAAAATTAGTAGTGTTTACATTCATCCTGTCAGTCATGTTAAAGACACGCCCACATTTTACCTGCAGCAGTGTCACCAGACACAATTGTTCTGATAAAAAAAAATTATTACATGTTTATTGTTAAATTTGTCACGACATGATGGAAGGAATGCTAACTAGCTACAGAACTATTGTATATAAACTCTGCCAGCTACTGCAGGTCCTGGGAGGCGGAGCTTCTTGTACATGGGCATAGGTGGAAGGCGGGGCTTCATGCACATAGGTGTGACTGGGAGGTGTAGCTCTGTGTACATGGGCGAGGCTGTGCAGGACTGTGTAAACATGGACATGGATGAGGGTGGGGCTTTGTGTAGATGGGTGTGACTGGGAGGAAGGTTTTGTGTACACTTATTTAATATCTAGCAGCTAGCAGAATGCTCCAGAATGCAGCTGCTAGAGTCCTAACTAGAACTAGAAGGTACGACCATATCACACCGATATTATCAACACTGCATTGGCTCCCAGTAAAATCTCGCATTAACTATAAAATACTTTTATTAACCTATAAAGCACTAAACGGTCTCGCGCCACAATATCTAAGCGACCTTTTGGTTTTATATAATCCGCCACGCCTACTTAGATCAAAAGATGCAGGCTATTTGACGGTACCTCGAATAGTGAAGGCTACAGCAGGGGGAAGAGCTTTCTCTTATAGAGCCCCACAGTTATGGAACAGTCTTCCAATTAGTGTTCGGGACTCAGACACAGTCTCAGTGTTTAAGTCTAGGCTTAAAACGTATTTGTTTACTCAAGCCTACCCTGACTAGATTCTGTTCTACTACTTCGCAGTCATAATAATCTTTTTTCTCCCTCTCTCCTTTCGCCGAGCCCCACATGAATTTATGGAGATACTAGAGATCCAGATCCTTTCTGCCTCTGGATGGAGCTCAAATCTTCTCTAATTCCAGACTGCTGGGACTACGGCTGCTCCTAAGGCCATACAGACTTCATATAAATCCATAATGAACTTTTTCACACTATCTGTTGTTACCCAGATGAGGATGGGTTCCCTTCTGAGTCGGGTTCCTCTCAAGGTTTCTTCCTCTTAAAACATCTTAGGGAGTTTTTCCTTGCCACCGTCGCCACTCAGTGGCTTGCTCAGTTGGGATAAATTTGCACCTTTAATATCTGTATACCATGTTGATATTTCTGTAAAGCTGCTTTGAGACGATGTCTATTGTAAAAAGCGCTATACAAATAAAATTGAATTGAATTGAATTGAATATATTGGAGGCGGGGCTTTGTAAATGTGGGCGTGGCTTGGACACAGACTCAACATGTGAACAGATTATTCCAATCATTTTTTTGTATTTCACCGTGCAACTACAGTACCAGAGCCCACATTTTACCCAGTGCACCTTTAACGTACAGGAACCTTGTAGAGAACCTTGTAGAGAACCTCTTACAGAACCTTGTACAGAACCTTTTACAGAACCTTTTAATCTCACCAGAGCTTTGTGTTAAACATTTCTAAGAGATCACATTAAGAGAGAACGATGCAACTTGATTTCACTGGTCATGTTATTTTATAATCTTCTTTCATCTCGCTGTAAATCCTGATTACCATCTGGGTTCATGCTGGAGGTGCGGGGCGGTTACTATAGCAACACTGGCCTCACAAGAGTGTGTGTGTGTGTGTGTTTGTGTGTGTTTATAGTTCTGGAGGGATGGAAGGAGGCGTCGTCAAACACACAGTTGTTATGAGCATGAGACTACTGGCCTTTTATTGTGGGCTACACACACACAGACACACACACACACACACACACACACACACACAGACACACACACACACACACACACATGTTCTTTTCCTTTGTTTGTTACTCTTGCCATTATTCCCTCTTCTTTTTCTTTCCCCCAGAACACCTCCTCCACACACACACCCTTTCTCTTGGTCTCTCTCTTACATGCAGAAACACACAGTGTGTGACGCGCAACACGGACTGCTGTATTTTTACATGAAACAAACAGAAATCCAGATCATTTTATCTTAAAGCTGCAGTCTGTAATAATTTAAATGTTTATAGATGCGTAAAAATCAAATTCTCAATAAAATGTCTTTCGAATGTAAAAATCTCATTTGAATAGTGCAATGCGATAAACCTTCAGCCTCCTGTTTACGCTTTTTCTGGCCCAGAAATTAGCCCCGCCCCTTATCTACGACTCATTCCTAGTTAGGGTTCATATAAAAACGTCGGCCATTTTAAGACGCACGGCCAAAAACTACCATGTTTACTGCTCGAAAGCTGCTACTGTAGAAAAAGACACGCCCCAGGGGCGGGGCATATATACGTTCTAGAAAGCATTTAAATGGACGACGTATAAAATTATAAAGAGAATATCTCCAGTACTGCGTTTTTTTCTAGATGTCCTGTCATGTGCAAAGGTGCCGATGAGAATGTTGATTTATGAAGCGTGCTAACACATACGCTATGCGCTAATTAGCACAGAGCTAGCCAGTTAATCGGCTTTATTTCATCAGCGGTTCTTTTAATATTTCTTGATGACCATCACTGTTAGCATAAATCCTAGCGAGTTAGTGTTTGGGACACATTGTACTTGCTGATAGAGATTTCCTACTCGCAGACAGACGGAGTCAGCCGCAGAGTCTACACACACACACACACACACACACACACACACACACACTCTCGTCCCGCTTAATGTCAGCGCTATTAAGGATCCATTTAACTCCACAATAATCCATTAATCTGACTGTGGGTTTAAATGTGCAGTCGTTATGGTTGGAATGATGGATCGTCCAATTAAACGCCACTCGCCGGAAAGCAGCAGAAATATGAGTCTGCTACCGGGGGTGTCAATACTTATTATTTATTAATGAACGATTCGGTCGTTTTTGATCCATAATGTTGAGCGGAAAACGATCTCACGTACGCACAAACGCTCCACGCAAGCTTGAGGTAGCAAGGCGTGAGGATTTTTTCCCTGTCCGTTAGCATGTTGTGTTAATCGACATCGCTTCTACCGTATCTGTGGATGTCCTGTGAGTGTGCCGTCCTCCTATTGGTGGATTCTAATCCGAAATTTCTCACCCTGACACAGCGTTCTCTTTGGTCCGAGCGCCATTAGGTTGTACACCGACGACGTGAGCGCGTCACGTTACGCATCTGAATGTCTCCAATCTCACCTCACGACTTCTTTTACAACGTGTGCTGTCTGTCCGTGACGGAGAAAATCGTCCGGTGTGAACACGGCTTTAGTCAGGACGCACTTTTCCGGACGACGAGTGAAAGGACGAGGCGTGCTGCAGCCGGGGAGAATCTCTGATAACGTATCTCCTGCTGTGTAATAACTCTGAAAAGTTGGATGATTAAGGGTTCAGTGCTTTACGAGTGAAGGAACAATGGCTGCATTTACACATATTTTGACACAGATCTGATTTTTCCTCAAAGTCTGTGATGAAAAGGTTTCGAATCTGTTCCACATCTGATTCCTGTGTTTACGTCATTCCCCAGAGAAAATCACTGTGTCTGCAGGAAGACCAGCCATTCTGTTGTTTTACTGAGGTGTTTCGGCTCTTTGTGTTTTAAAAACCTTAACGTGTCCGTGAAGCGCCTTGAAACACGCAGCATTATTCGGTGACGTAACTTCCACTGAAACAGGAAGTCATTGTGGGACAAATCTTGTGGCCCCTCCCCCTTTTTAAAATTAGCCAGTCGAGGTGATTTTTATAATGTTGGGGGCGGGACAGTTCAGACGAGAAGCTGAAGTGCAGAATGATGTCAGCAAACTCGTTGATCCGTATCAGTGCTAGAGAGAGACTGTACATTTTGTCGTAGTTGTGGAGCACACGAGCTTATAGACAACCTTCAGGTGAACATATTCATACTAAAAGCCACAACAGTTCAATTTTGACTTCATGGGGACGTTAAGGTTTGGAACTTGGTGTTGGAGACAGGACCGAGTGAATCCGTGCTCTGCCGTGTCCTCGTAGATGATCTCGTTTCTCTAGACGTTTCTTTAGCTTGTTTAAAGTCACTGTGTCTCCTCCCACGGTCTGATAAAACTGTTTCTTTCATCTGGACTCCACTGACGGCTCTTTATGATTCAAGTGGGATGTTTGAGCTCCAAATGATTTGTAGGACAATCGAATATGAGGTTTACAAGAACGCAACAACGTCCAATCTATGTACGAAGTCCGCAAAAAAAAGATCTGAATCGGATGGTAACACAGATTGGTAAACGCAGCCAGTGAGCTAATAAGAAGCTGTAAAGAGCGTTCCTTTATACGGACGGTTGCTTTATACAGACGATTCTTTTATACAGTCGATTCCTTTATACCGACGATTCCTTTATACGGACGATTCCTTTATACGGACAATTCTTTTATACAGACGATTCTTTTATACAGTTGATTCCTTTATACCGACGATTCCTTTATACGGACGATTCTTTTATACAGTCGATTCCTTTATACAGATGATTCTTTTATACCGACGATTCCTTTATACAGTCGATTCCTTTATACGGACAATTCTTTTATACAGACGATTTCTTTATACCGACTATTCCTTTATACAGACGATTCTTTTATACAGTTGATTCCTTTATACCGACGATTCCTTTATACGGACGATTCTTTTATACAGTCGATTCCTTTATACAGATGATTCTTTTATACCGACGATTCCTTTATACAGTCGATTCCTTTATACGGACAATTCTTTTATACAGACGATTTCTTTATACCGACTATTCCTTTATACAGACGATTCTTTTATACAGTTGATTCCTTTATACCGACGATTCCTTTATACGGACGATTCTTTTATACAGTCGATTCCTTTATACAGATGATTCTTTTATACCGATGATTCCTTTATACAGACGATTCCTTTATACAGACGATTCTTTTATACAGTCGATTCCTTTATACAGATGATTCTTTTATACCGATGATTCCTTTATACAGACGATTCCTTTATACCGACGATTCCTTTATACGGACGATTCTTTTATACAGTCGATTCCTTTATACAGATGATTCTTTTATACCGACGATTCCTTTATACAGTCGATTCCTTTATACGGACAATTCTTTTATACAGACGATTTCTTTATACCGACTAGTCCTTTATACAGACGATTCTTTTATACAGTTGATTCCTTTATACCGACGATTCCTTTATACGGACGATTCTTTTATACAGTCGATTCCTTTATACAGATGATTCTTTTATACCGATGATTCCTTTATACAGACGATTCCTTTATACAGACGATTTCTTTATACCGACTATTCCTTTATATAGTCGATTCCTTTATACCAACGACTCCTTTATACCGACGATTCCTTTATACCGACGATTCCTTTATACGGACGAGTCCTTTATACAGACGATTCCTTTATACCGACGATTCCTTTATACGGACGAGTCCTTTATACGGACGATTCCTTTATACCGACGATTCCTTTATATAGTCGATTCCTTTATACCGACGACTCCTTTATACCGACGACTCCTTTATACCGACGATTCCTTTATATAGTCGATTCCTTTATACCGACGACTCCTTTATACCGACGACTCCTTTATACGGACGAGTCCTTTATACAGACGATTCCTTTATACCGACGATTCCTTTATACGGACGAGTCCTTTATACAGACGATTCCTTTATACCGACGATTCCTTTATACGGACGAGTCCTTTATACGGACGATTCCTTTATACCGACGATTCCTTTATATAGTCGATTCCTTTATACCGACGACTCCTTTATACCGACGACTCCTTTATACCGACGATTCCTTTATATAGTCGATTCCTTTATACCGACAACTCCTTTATACCGACGACTCCTTTATACGGACGAGTCCTTTATACAGACGATTCCTTTATACCGACGATTCCTTTATACGGACGAGTCCTTTATACAGACGATTCCTTTATACCGACGATTCCTTTATACGGACGAGTCCTTTATACAGACGATTCCTTTATACCGACGATTCCTTTATACGGACGAGTCCTTTATACCGATGATTCCTTTATACGGACGAGTCCTTTATACAGACGATTCCTTTATACCGATGATTCCTTTATACGGACGAGTCCTTTATACGGACCGTGATTGCATTTCAGTGTGGTACGAATGCAATGCGGTGATCAAAGTGAAATGTAACACAACAGGGAATTACATTTTTAAGTCAGTAAGCAAACCTGCGCTGTAAGGGCAAGGCGATAACGTTTTCCTCATATTATACCGCCTATGTATTGCATATTTCATGCTTTTCCCCTGGTGCGACTGCACAGGGGTTTCTGCACTCTATGAACACCAACATGGCAGTTCTGACATAGTGCGAATTTTTGGATCATAAAGAATGAGCTGTTTGCAGAACCCCCCCCCCCACCACCACCACACACACACACACACAGATCACAGTGATCACATCAGCGAAGTATATATCATTCGTAATCACTCATTTAAGTGCAATAGCATTAAAGGTACATACGATTAAATGCTATAGAAATACTGGGAGAAAGATTTATCCTCAGTCTTCGTCACGTGCGTGCACGCCTCTTCACTCTCACGCTCAGCTTTCCACATTTCTGTGAATTTCATGTTTTGTTTTGTTTTAAAAATGAAACTTTCCGCCGAGTGATTTCCATCACCATCCCCATCGGATACCGCAGACCCACGTCGTGTTTGTGTTCCTCGCGCTGCATAGCCGGGGCGGCCATAACGAAGTTAGAGTAGCAGTGTAAGTGAGAGCTGCTCGTTGTTGTAAGTAAAGAAATAAGACACTAAGAAAACCAGGAAACTAAAGAGACGTCGAGGTTTAAATAATAAACGTGGAAACGAGGAGCAGGTGGAAGCGATTATAGGAGACCGTGAAGCAGCGGTTCGGATTACATCCTGCCGTAGGGGTCAGAACCGCAGTCCGTTTAGAAAGAAATCAGCCTGTTCGGGGGAAAATTCTGCGAGGTCTGTAATCAGTGAGCGATGCTAGCTAGCACTGACATAAAAGCAAAGTATTTAGTTAATGCTAACGTGTGTAGGATTATTAGTTAAAGCATATTAAGGAGACACTTGAAAGAAGAGATGCAGAGAGGCCTTTCTTTCTCCTTCATCAAGGCGTTGTGTTTTAGCGAGCACACTAGCATAAGTTGACTAGCTTGCTATCTTGACGAGTTACGCTGCAACATCGGTGATCAGGTCGATGATTCACAAACGGAGCACTGAGGGATCACAACAAAGCACAGAACTGCAAAGTTAGAGCGCTAACTGGCTAACGTTAGCATGCTAGATTTAAAAAATCCTTGTTTGTCTGAAAATGCAGTCAGAGCTGTCCTCGAGGTGTAGCGCGTCCCACAATCCCACACTGGAGGCAAATGAGGAACATCTCAGAGCTACAACACGATTAAAAATGTGTGTGTGTGTGTGTGTGTGTGTACGTGTGTACGTGTGTACTTGGAGAATTCCGGTGTAAATACTGTAGCTTTGTGTTCGCTAACTTAGCTAAAGAAGTGTTAACCACAGCTTCACTGCTAGCAAACGTTAGCACAATTACTATCACCACTCAAAACATGCTAAAGGACAGCGTTATCTACCGTACAGTTATAATACTGAGTCATTTAACAGACAGATATCCAGCGTACAGTACATTTACGGAGCTCTCCATGTTGTTATTTTAAATGTTGAAATTACAAATACAGCTAGGGCAAACAACAACAACAACAACAACAACAACAAACACTATTCCAAGCTGTGAGTCATAAAAGGCAACATCATGTTCAATATTAGGATTTTCCTAAATAGATCTTGTCCTGATGTAGTTAGTACTGCGCTAACAGATATTTAGGACATTTATAAAATGATGTCTGCACATACGTGAGGTTGAAAAAACCCCTTTTCCTTCTTATTTTCCACAATACGGTGACGAGAGTTAACCTGGCACTCGCTCTGTGCAGAGCTCACACTTCAGGGTCAACCTGAGACGACAGGTAGGGGTCAAACCAGAGAAATTAAATATGCTTTAATATAGTTGTATGAAATATAGTATGGTTATGGAATTTTTAAAATACCTGAGTATCTAAGTTTAAAAAAACA
>NC_071271.1:26640807-26653307 GCF_023375685.1 Ictalurus furcatus
ACAGATGGGAGAAGATTCTTATGCTGGAATGCAGTGTTTTCCTTTCTCCAAACATAACGCTTCTCATTTAAACCAAAAATTCTGTTTGGTCTCATCCATCCACAGAACATTTTCAGTAACCTTCTGGCTCGTCCATGTGATCTTTAACAAACTGCAGAAGGACAGCAATATTCCTTTTGAAGAGCCGTGGCTTTCTCCTTGCAGTCCTGCCATGCACACGTTGTTGTTCAGTGTTCTCCTGATGGTGGACTCATGAACATGAACGTTAGCCAATGTGAGAGAGGTCTTTAGATGCTTAGGAGTTACCCTGGGTTCCTCTGTGACCTCGTGGACTATTACACTCTTTCCTCCATTTGTACACAATCTGTCTGACTGTGGATCGGTGGAGTCCAAACTCTTCAGAGATGGTTTTGTGACCTTTTCCAGCCTGATGAGCTTCAACAACTCTTTTTCTGAGGTCCTCAGAAATCTCCTTTGTTTGTGTTATGATTCACTTTATGTGCACTATGTAGTGAATAGGGCGTGTGGTTTGGGACACGCCCACAGTGGCCTGATCTTGGTGTTTATGTGCACTATGTAGTGAATAGGGCGTGTGGTTTGGGGCACGCCCACAGTGGCCTGATCTTGGTGTTTATGTGCACTATGTAGTGAATAGGGCGTGTGGTTTGGGACATACCCACAGTGGCCTGATCTTGGTGTTTATGTGCACCGTGAAGTGAATAGGGCGTGTGGTTTGGGACACGGCCACAGTGGCCTGATCTTGGTGTTTATGTGCACTATGTACTGAATAGGGCATGTGGTTTGGGACACGCCCACAGTGGCCTGATCTTGGTGTTTATGTGCACTATGTAGTGAATAGGGCATGTGGTTTGGGACACGCCCACAGTGGCCTGATCTTGGTGTTTATGTGCACTATGTAGTGAATAGGGCGTGTGGTTTGGGACACGCCCACAGTGGCCTGATCTTGGTGTTTATGTGCACTATGTAGTGAATAGGGCATGTGGTTTGGGACACGCCCACAGTGGCCTGATCTTGGTGTTTATGTGCACTATGTAGTGAATAGGGCATGTGGTTTGGGATACGCCCACAGTGGCCTGATCTTGGTGTTTATGTGCACTATGTAGTGAATAGGGCTGATTCAGCGGCTCTAGTGCTTTATGGAATCTGTGTAAGAGCTGCAGGAGAATCCACACTCTTTCTGATTTTTACACACATTCACATTTCATTCCTTAAAGATCCTGAAATTTCCTGCTTGAGGCGATCAGAAGCCTGTAGTTCCCTCTGTCTGGCCTCCCGTAAGGGCTCGATGAGGGACCTCTGGCCTTTTCACTGCGGCGCGTCCCTCATCCACAACATCTGCTGGATAAACAGGACGCCGATGAGTTTTTAATGTAAAGGAAAATAAAGTAACGCTGATGAAATCCATGTGATCCGTTCTGTTTACTCAGCCTCTGTTATCCTTCCCGTTTCATTCACTACACACTTTTTCCATTTGGGACACAGCCAATTACTGAGAACTGTTTTGATTTCATAACTGATTTGAAATTTTACTCAGCCGAGGATCATTGCTGAAGAGTCTGTTCTTAAACTCTGAGTGTCCAGGACAAGAAATAAATCATCACAGCACAGAGTTCATGCTTTAATGGTTTAATGGTCGAAGGAGAATGTCATTGAACTCTCTCTCTCTCTCTCTCTCTCTCTCTCTCTCTTTTAATCTTCATCACTGAGTGTTTTTCAGGAAACTGGGTCCAGGGACCAAACCCCTGATATAGCTCTAGCCATATGAGACACTACATTGGGTATGGAATATCAGATTCTGATGACTATCTAGTGCAGAACATATCCACTAGTAAAAGGTATTTGAGACACATCCCACTGTTCCCTACACGACTGCAGTATAAATTAATAGATTACTTAATATATCAAATAAAACTATTGGATTCTATGTACTATCTAGTGCACAACATGTCCATTTGGAAAGAATGCAGCTGTTTACATCTCGGTAATTATGTATGTGATTTATTTACAGATGAATGTGTATTTTGTTAGAGTTTATTTCGACTGCTGGGTTTGTTTACACTCTCACACACAGGAGCAAACAGCAGTCGTATTGTTTTTTACTTCATTCCTCTAGTCATTCTGGTCGTCCTCCATAATTCAGTCGCTCCACTGCCAGAGGAACGCCAGAGGAACGTTGTGAAAGCCGACGTAAAGGAGCAGGACAGGAAACAGTGTGAGAGCTGAAAGAGCTTTAATTAAATTAAACAGGTCGGGAGTTCAGAACACTCACATGAAAGAGACTATAGACGACAGAAAGTGGAGGAATTTCACGTCCTGTTCTCTGTTTAGTGTTTCTGTCCCTCCATCCCTCCATCCCTTCATCCCTCCATCCCTCCATCCGCCTCCTCACGTTTTACACCAACGCTACTGCAGAGCGACATACAGCACAGAAACACTTTAATAACTAGAGCTGCATTTCCAAAAGAAGTTCTTTGCTTGTAAAGCGCTGAAAGTGGTGCAGGGAAGAAAGAAGAAGAATTAGAAGGTAAAAGGAGGAAGAGGAAGAAGAGGAGAAGATGAAAAGGAGGAAGGAAAATGAGGAAGAGGTGAAGAAGAAGAAGAAGAAGAAGAAGAAGAAGAAGAAAGCCGATCTGTGGCAATGCAAATAGTTTTGTGGTGAATGTTAATAAGATGTGTCTCACCTCACCTCTCTCTATCTCTCTCTCTCTCTCACACACACACACACTTCAACAGCTTTGTGACCTTCAGCTTGGTTCCCGAATGAGATAATATTAATCAGGAATGCGCTGTTTTCTTCTACACCACAGCTTTCACTGTGATTCAGACTTGTTATTGACTCTCTCATACCCACACACCTACACCCACACACACACCTACAGCCACACACACACATACACACACACACACAATCAATCTGACATCACTGTGCAGTTGCCTTTAGAGCAGTGATTCAGCCAAAAAATACAATATCCAGTAAACACATGTTCAGGTGGTGATGGTGGGGTGTATATGTGATGTGTGTGTGTGTGTGTGTGTGTGTGTGTGGTGATGGTGGGGTGTATATGTGATGTGTGTGTGTGTGTGTGTGTGTGTGTGGTGATGGTGGGGTGTATATGTGATGTGTGTGTGTGTGTGTGTGTGTGTGGTGATGGTGGGGTGTATATGTGATGTGTGTGTGTGTGTGTGTGGTGATGGTGCGGTGAATATGTGATGTGTGTGTGTGTGTGTGTGTGTGGTGATGGTGGGGTGTATATGTGATGTGTGTGTGTGTGTGTGTGTGTGTGTGTGTGTGTGTGTGGTGATGGTGGGGTGTATATGTGATGTGTGTGTGTGTGTGTGTGTGTGGTGATGGTGGGGTGTATATGTGATGTGTGTGTGTGTGTGTGTGGTGATGGTGCGGTGTATATGTGATGTGTGTGTGTGTGTGTGTGTGTGTGTGTGTGTGTGTGTGGTGATGGTGGGGTGTATATGTGATGTGTGTGTGTGTGTGTGTGGTGATGGTGGGGTGTATATGTGATGTGTGTGTGTGTGTGTGTGTGTGTGTGTGTGTGTGTGGTGATGGTGGGGTGTATATGTGATGTGTGTGTGTGTGTGTGTGTGTGTGTGAGGTGATGGTGGGGTGTATATGTGATGTGTGTGTGTGTGTGTGTGGTGATGGTGGGGTGTATATGTGATGTGTGTGTGTGTGTGTGTGTGTGTGTGTGTGTGGTGATGGTGGGGTGTATATGTGATGTGTGTGTGTGTGTGTGTGTGTGTGGTGATGGTGGGGTGTATATGTGATGTGTGTGTGTGTGTGTGTGGTGATGGTGGGGTGTATATGTGATGTGTGTGTGTGTGTGTGTGTGTGTGTGTGTGTGTGTGTGGTGATGGTGGGGTGTATATGTGATGTGTGTGTGTGTGGTGATGGTGGGGTGTATATGTGATGTATGTGTGTGTGTGTGTGTGTGTGGTGATGGTGGGGTGTATATGTGATGTGTGTGTGTGTGGTGATGGTGGGGTGTATATGTGATGTGTGTGTGTGTGTGTGTGTGTGTGTGTGTGTGTGGTGATGGTGGGGTGTATATATGATGTGTGTGTGTGGTGATGGTGGGGTGTATATGTGATGTGTGTGTGTGTGGTGATGGTGGGGTGTATATGTGATGTGTGTGTGAGGTGATGGTGGGGTGTATATGTGATGTGTGTGTGTGAGGTGATGGTGGGGTGTATATGTGATGTATGTGTGTGTGTGTGTGGTGATGGTGATGGTGGGGTGTATATGTGATGTGTGTGTGTGGTGATGGTGGGGTGTATATGTGATGTGTGTGTGTGTGTGTGTGTGTGTGTGTGTGTGTGTGGTGATGGTGGGGTGTATATGTGATGTGTGTGTGTGGTGATGGTGGGGTGTATATGTGATGTGTGTGTGTGTGTGTGTGGTGATGGTGGGGTGTATATGTGATGTGTGTGTGTGTGGTGATGGTGGGGTGTATATGTGATGTATGTGTGTGAGGTGATGGTGGGGTGTATATGTGATGTGTGTGTGAGGTGATGGTGGGGTGTATATGTGATGTATGTGTGTGATGTGTGTGGTGATGGTGGGGTGTATATGTGATGTGTGTGTGTGGTGATGGTGGGGTGTATATGTGATGTGTGTGTGTGTGTGTGTGGTGATGGTGGGGTGTATATGTGATGTATGTGTGTGTGTGTGTGGTGATGGTGGGGTGTATATGTGATGTGTGTGTGTGTGAGGTGATGGTGGGGTGTATATGTGATGTGTGTGTGTGTGTGTGTGTGTGTGTGTGTGTGTGTGTGTGGTGATGGTGGGGTGTATATGTGATGTGTGTGTGAGGTGATGGTGGGGTGTATATGTGATGTGTGTGTGTGTGTGTGTGGTGATGGTGGGGTGTATATGTGATGTATGTGTGTGTGTGTGTGGTGATGGTGGGGTGTATATGTGATGTGTGTGTGTGTGTGTGGTGATGGTGGGGTGTATATGTGATGTGTGTGTGTGTGGTGATGGTGGGGTGTATATGTGATGTGTGTGTGTGTGTGTGTGTGTGGTGATGGTGGGGTGTATATGTGATGTGTGTGTGAGGTGATGGTGGGGTGTATATGTGATGTGTGTGTGGGGTGTATATGTGATGTGTGTGTGTGTGTGTGTGTGTGGTGATGGTGGGGTGTATATGTGATGTGTGTGTGAGGTGATGGTGGGGTGTATATGTGATGTGTGTGTGTGTGTGTGTGTGTGTGTGGTGATGGTGGGGTGTATATGTGATGTGTGTGTGTGTGTGTGTGTGTGTGTGGTGATGGTGGGGTGTATATGTGATGTGTGTGTGTGTGTGTGTGTGTGTGAGGTGATGGTGGGGTGTATATGTGATGTGTGTGTGTGTGTGTGTGTGGTGATGGTGGGGTGTATATGTGATGTGTGTGTGAGGTGATGGTGGGGTGTATATGTGATGTGTGTGTGTGTGTGTGTGTGTGAGGTGATGGTGGGGTGTATATGTGATGTGTGTGTGTGTGTGTGAGGTGATGGTGGGGTGTATATGTGATGTGTGTGTGTGTGTGTGTGTGTGTGTGGTGATGGTGGGGTGTATATGTGATGTGTGTGTGTGTGTGTGTGTGTGTGAGGTGATGGTGGGGTGTATATGTGATGTGTGTGTGTGTGGTGATGGTGGGGTGTATATGTGATGTGTGTGTGTGTGGTGATGGTGGGGTGTATATGTGATGTGTGTGTGTGTGTGTGTGTGAGGTGATGGTGGGGTGTATATGTGATGTGTGTGTGTGTGTGTGGTGATGGTGGGGTGTATATGTGATGTGTGTGTGTGTGTGTGTGTGTGTGGTGATGGTGGGGTGTATATGTGATGTGTGTGTGTGTGTGTGGTGATGGTGGGGTGTATATGTGATGTGTGTGTATGTGTGTGTGTGTGTGGTGATGGTGGGGTGTATATGTGATGTGTGTGTGTGTGTGGTGATGGTGGGGTGTATATGTGATGTGTGTGTGAGGTGATGGTGGGGTGTATATGTGATGTGTGTGTGTGTGGTGATGGTGGGGTGTATATGTGATGTGTGTGTGTGTGTGTGTAGTGTAGTTCGAGTAGTGTAGTCAGAGTAGTGTAGTTCGAGTAGTGTAGTCAGAGTAGTGTAGTTCGAGTAGTGTAGTTCGAGTAGTGTAGTTTGGTGCTCTCCACTGCTAGCTACAATCACATGGAAATACTTCAGATTTTGGAATAGGACAAAATCCGTCTCTAAATGTGGACGTGATTCATTCAAGGCCAAGACACCCTGATAACACACACACACACACACACACACACACACACACACACACACACACACACACACACACAACACACTCAGCGAGCGTTCCTCAGAATTCCTCAGGCAAGATAAAGAGGAGTGTGTAAATGACTCCACGAGGGGAAAGTGTTTTTAAACATGCCTGAAAGTGCATTATGGGTATTCTGTAGACACAAACTTCACAAATCACAGTGCTTTGATGTTCTCCACTATACAGTATATTCAAATATAAATGCTCATAATCAAAGGATCGATGTTTTTCGGTACTTGTCGATATTGAAATGTGTAACCTATTTAGTATTAATCAGTCAGTGACGTCACTGAACGTTGTGTTTAGTTTGAATAGCGGTCATGAAAAGAGCACAAGTGTGTTCGGGCACTTACAGTACGCTACGCCAGACTCGTTCTTTATAACGCTAGGGAATTGATTTGAATTATGACAGAGTGCCATAGTTAGCTACATTAATTAGCTACATTGGTTAGCTACATTAGTTAGCTACATTAGTTAGCTACATTAGTTAGCTACATTAGTAAGCTTGGATATTTGTTTCACTTCAGAAAAGCGTTTCTGTACTGTAAGTAAAATATGGTTTTGTTTTCACTGCATTGGAATTCCTCTTTGTCATGGTGATAGCAGTTTGATGGTCAAAAACAACACACTGGGTAAGGGCTGCTACTGTACCATGTATTCACTGACCTAGCATTGTCTGGCCTAGCATTGTCTGACCTGACCTAGCATTGTCTCACCTAGCATTATCTGACCTGACCTAGCATTGTCTGACCTAGCATTGTCTGACCTAGCATTGTCTGACCTGACCTAGCATTGTCTGACCTAGCATTGTCTGACCTGACCTAGCATTGTCTGACCTAGCATTGTCTGACCCGACCTAGCATTGTCTGACCTAGCATTGTCTGACCTGACCTAGCATTGTCTGACCTAGCATTGTCTGACCTGACCTAGCATTGTCTGACCTAGCATTGTCTGACCTGACCTAGCATTGTCTGACCTAGCATTGTCTGACCTGACTTAGCATTGTCTGACCTAGCATTGTCTGACCTGACCTAGCATTGTCTGACCCAGCATTGTCTGACCTGACCTAGCATTATCTGTAGACTTTTTGAGTAAAGTAAGTAAATCTTCCATAACAATACAGTATAGTGCAGTGATGAAGTACATTTACTCGAGTCTGTGTTCTTCTATTTCTATATTTTCATGTTGATATGTCATGTCCAGCGAGTGTGAGGTATTTAAATGATATTACACATGAATTATTGTCGCTCTGAATGTCCTGCAGCTCTGAGTCAGGAATTAATGTAAAGAGGAAGCTCCTGGAGCGTTTAAAGAACAGGAGGAGCAGTGAGTAGCGTCTCAGTGAACCCGGACAGGGTTCTCACAGGAACAGCAGCATTTCTTAACAGCTCGAGGGCTTCTGAGCCTTTCCTCAGTTCCTCATAAACAAAGGAGGTCAGGGGTCAGAGGTCAAACCTGCAGAAGCTCAGGAGAAAGCAGGTGGTCTGTAGAAAAGGGTCAAACTGAGTGCTGCACATCTGCACACATGTGCAAGAGGAGAGACTTCAAATAAAGAGGAAGAGAAAAACACAGCTACCAAAATAATCCAAATGAACCATCCATCCATCCATCCATCCATCCATCCATCCTCTCTTCTTCTTTCTTTGAGTCTCTCTTTCTTTCTCCACGATCTCCCCATCTCCATCTTCTGCCCATCTCCACCTCCTCCCCATCTCCCCATCTCCACCTTCTGTCCATCTCCCCTTCTCCACCTTCTCCCCATCTCCACCTTCTCCACATCTCCCCATCTCCACCTTCTCCCCATCTCCACCTTCTCCACATCTCCCCATCTCCACCTTCTCCCCATCTCCACCTTCTCCACATCTCCCCATCTCCACCTTCTCCCCATCTCCACCTTCTCCTTATCTCCACCTTCTGCCCATCTCCACCATCTCCCCATCTCCACCTTCTCCTTATCTCCACCTTCTCCTCATCTCCACCTTCTGCCCATCTCCACCTTCTTCCCCTTTCCACCTTCTCATCTCCACTGTCTCTCCATTTCCACCACCTCCACCTCCCTATCTTCACCACCTGCTCTCCACCAACTGCCTCATAAATAACTCTCAGAGTAAACACTTTCTGTAACTTCTCTTCTGCTGAAGTTTTATCTACTCCTAACTATAACTCCTTTCCCCCGTCAGCCTGAAGCCCCCTCCACGTTCTCAAGGCTGCTGTGTCCGTCACCTTCAGTCCAGATAATAAATGTTTGTATTCATTAGCTGTGTCCCAGTTTGTTCTTAAAACTGCTGCGTGGCCACATTTCACCCAAAAGTGTACACTCCTCACAGTCCTATTCACACTGAATGTGTCTATTTTTATCCAAGTGACAAAAGCAGAACAGCACATTGAGGTTTTAAAACCAACACTGCCACACTGAAGATGCTTCATTTTTCTCAGATTAGACAGGAAGCCCAGGATAGGTAATGGGTTGGGCAGCACAAAGTCCCAGGTTGGGCATGAAGAAGCCTATAGATGGTGAAAAGCCCCAGGATGGGCAAGAGACCCCAAGTTGGTCAGAACAAAGCCACAGGGTTAGATGTGAAGAAGCTTCAGTTTGGACAGGAAGCCTGAGGATGGCAACGAAGCCCCAGGATGGGCAGAAAGAAGCCCAAGGTTGGGTAGATATAAGCCCCAGGATGGGTAGAAAGAAGCCCCAGGATGGGCAGATAGAAGCCCCAGGATGGACAGATATAAGCCCCAGGATGGGCAGAAAGAAGCCCCAGGATGGGCAGAAAGAAGCCCCAGGATGGGCAGATAGAAGCCCCAGGATGGACAGAAAGAAGCCCCAGGATGGACAGAAAGAAGCCCCAGGATGGGCAGATATAAGCCCCAGGATGGGCAGAAAGAAGCCCCAGGATGGGCAGATAGAAGCCCCAGGATGGGCAGATATAAGCCCCAGGATGGGCAGATAGAAGCCCCAGGATGGGAAGAAAGAAGCCCCAGGATGAGCAGATAGAAGCCCCAGGATGGGCATGAAGATGCAGGGGCAGGATTAAGTCAGAGATTAGTCATTTGTTATCATGTTGGTTCTGTCTGTTATCTGCTACAAGTCTCTACCCTTCTGTTCCTTGGTGCATGATGGAGTTTATGTCCGTTTGGGGGAAAAACATTATGTTTGATATGTTTGGTGTTTGATTTGATAAAACGATGCAATAACACGAAGGCTTTCACACACTGGCTGAATTCCCGTGAGAGGTTTAGGGCACTTTCTCACCCTCGTATTTCAGTTCTTTCTTTTTTTTTCAAACCCCTTTTGCTTATCATATCCTTATGTCAACTTTTCACTGCTCCAAGACTATGCACTGAAAGTGATGGAGCTGAAAGTGATGAAGTGATGAGATTATGGCTTAAATAAATAACATGAGGGAAAAAAACAGGAGTGTAAAATATTAATAATAGTGTGTGAAAATATTCTGCTAGCTGTGCATTTGTGTGATGTGTAACGATTGAGAACTGGTTTGAATCAAAACTCCAGTGATGGGGTCCTGAAAATATGTCTGCGATAGTTTATATTTTACTGCCACCTAGTGGCTACAGAGCACAGTGTTTGAATATGACATGATATAAAGTGTAAATAAATGACAGGTACACTGTGTGATTACTGTGTATTGCCAAGTAAATAAATCTAATTACAGGATTCCATCAGTTCTTACTAATATCAGTCCTGTATTGACCCCCCAGCCCCCCTCCCCATCTAATCCCCTCTAGCAGAACCCAACCCGATCCACACACAACAGAGTTGGACAGATTGGACAAGACACCCCAGTTTGGGTATGATGAAGCCTGAGGTTGAGCAAGAAGAAGCCATGGATAGGGAAAAAGCCCCATGATGGGCATGAAGCCCAGGCTTGGGCAACGAAAAGCCTCTGGTTGGGCAGGAAGCTAGAGGATGGGCATGAAGCCCCAGGTTGGGTACAAAGAAGCCCCAGGTTTCAGCAGGAAGAAGTCTCAGGTTGGGCAGGAAGCCTGAAGTTGGAGAGGAACCCACATGATAAGCAAGAGGCCTCATATTTTTCAGGAAGAGTCCTCATTTATTTCCTCTGTTATGATTGTATTTGAATCAGACTCCTCAAACTGGGGTGGTATCTTCAGTGTCTAATCAGCTGTACTAAAATGATTTCCTGTACTCAGAGCTGAGGTAGGTCTAAGGGGAAGAGCACAAGGAATTATGTATAATGCTAACAACATTTCACGTTTTTTTTTTAAATCACATGTTTAATTAGCACAAACAATACTGGTGCTTTAATGAATGAAAGCTTTCTGAAGCCAGTTTTCGTTTCTGTTTATCATGTCTGGTGTTAAAGGCCATGTTAATATCTTTAAAAAAAACAACTTAGCAGTACGTGTACAGTATATCTGTTAAAACAATAATATAATACAACAAACATAAAATCACATACAATAGTTTTAACAGTAAGAAGGACGCGAGGAGAAGGGATGCTGAAGCTGCTGCAGCTCATCTGACTTTCAGGAGTCCTTTATCTGGAGTCTTCAGGACAGAGTTTACGGTTTCTCAGTAACACCACAAGCTGCACTTTTTTGTCTTATTAACTTATTACTAATCTTATGCTGTTCCAGCAGCCCCGCCTTCCCACTTCCCTGAAACTGCATTCAAATAAAAATAAAATCACGTTATATTGTTTTAACAGTAAGTTCTGAGGGGAGTAACAGGCTCAGTTTGACTCCACAGCATTAGCATTCATGTTAGCATTAGCATTATCAGCATGTATTTCATGCCCTTGACGCTCTCACGTTAGGATAAAACATGATTCGGACGTATTTGTCATCTTTTTCCTCTGGCTGTCCGTGATTTAGGAAGTTAGCATTAGCATCACTGTTAGCGTAAACATGGTTCAGGCCTCTGATGTGCCTTTGAGCTGCTGCAGTTCCGTCGCCACTTCGGTTTGGGCTACTGGGCGTTTCTTCTGAAACAGAGCCGCAATTTCCTCAAAGGTCTTTCCTTTAGTCTCAGGAACTCGTAAACACGTGAAGACGGTGAAACCAAACAGGAGAACCACAAAGATGATGAAGACGTACATATCACAGAGTTTCTGCAGGAAAGAAACATTCAGTTATTAGTGCTTTGTTCACAAATTGTGTTTCCGTGTTAAACTGGTGGCTAAAAGCTTCCTGTATTTGTTGCTAAATTTGCCCTCTGTGTCTGTCAGTCCTAGTGAAGGAGGCGTGGCCTATGTGTTTGTCAGTCCTAATGAAGGAGGCATGGCCTCTGTGTCTATCCTGAGTCCCAGTGTAGGAGGCGTGGCCTCTGTGTCTATCCTGAGTCCCAGTATAGGAGGCGTGGCCTCTGTGTCCTGTGAGTCTCAGTGCAGATAGACTGATGATTTTAAAATAAATGTTAGAGTTGTGTTGTTATAAAATCTAAAGGAATGGGAGGGGCCACAAGTAGTGTACACTTCCTGAGGGATTGTTGAGTGTACTGAGTGTACTTTACCTCTATGTAAGGGAAACACATGCCGATGATGAAGTTACTGGTCCAGTTGCAGAAGCCGGCGAGTGCGATGGCTGCAGGTCGCGGCCCCTGACTGAACAGTTCAGCCACTATGAACCATGGGATTGGACCTGGTCCGATTTCAAAGAAGCTCACGAACAGAAAAATGGCCGTCATGCTCAAGTAACTCATCCAGGAGTACGTGTTCTGGAAAGTGCAAACATAAGAAAAGACAGTAAACCAATGAGCACTGCAGGAAAGTGGTAGAGGCGGCGATCTAAAACATAAGCAGTATATAAAAACCTGTACAGGATTAACCAGGATTAAAACATACATTTACATAAAATAGACAAATCATTCATGGTAAGATCTCTACTCTGTTCTTTAATATAAAGTCAGGTCACAAGTTATCATTTTCAGTAAGTAGACTAAATAAATGGTATATTCTTACACTTTGTGCTTGTTTAATATTAAATCTGTGCCATTTTAAGAAACATGAAAGCTTCAGGATATTGTGACATTTATAGTTTTTGGAGGCTGACGTTAAGAGAAACTTGATGGAGAATGATGTTAGTCGACCATGAATAAAACACAAGATGAGGGATTTTTTTGTGCACACTGCAGCACACTGTGCACACTGTCCACCAGAGGGCGCTGTGTGCTCCAGCTCGGCTATAACGGTGAGAA
>NC_071271.1:26655807-26663307 GCF_023375685.1 Ictalurus furcatus
AAGCACACAGTAAACCATTCGCCTAAAATACATCGAATATCAAACACAACACCACGACAATGTAGCAAATGAAATAAATAAACTTCATATATTTAATATATTAGAAATATTAGATAACAATAAATAACACCAAATGTAAAACAGAAATAAATGAAATGACAATAAATTGTGTGTGTGTGTGTGTGTGTGTGTGTGTGTGTGTGTGTGTACTTCTGCAGGCCTCCTCCTTCTTGCCCAGTTTGATGTACAGGTATCTTGGACTCTCAGGACAAAATGGCAGCAACAAACTCTGCAGAACTGCAATCGCTCCACTTAAACCCAGCAGCATGTGCCACATGTCAGCATTCCCCAACAGGAAGTCCAGGCCTAGAATCTGAAATACACAAAATATATATCATTATTTTATTATATATAAAAATATACATTATTTCTCTACACGCCTCCTTCACTGTGACTGACAGGACACACACACACAGAGGCCACGCCTCCTTCACTGTGACTGACAGGACACACACACACAGAGGCCACGCCTCCTTCACGGTGACTGACAGGACACACACACAGAGGCCACGCCTCCTTCACTGTGACTGACAGGACACACACACAGAGGCCACGCCTCCTTCACTGTGACTGACAGGACACACACACAGAGGCCACGCCTCCTTCACGGTGACTTTATTGTAAGGAGGTAGTTAGATGATTAAATATTTTTACAGTTGCATCATATTCATTGTAAACGAAACACTCAGTAATCTGGCCGATACACATCCCCTTTGACCTTTAACCCAGAGCGTGTTCTGTGAGTGTACTGTGCGTGTACTGTGAGTGTACTGTGAGTGTTTACCTGGCTGATAAGGATGCCAATGACGACGGCGAGCTGATGCAGCGTTCCTAGCGCTCCTCTGTACTTCACCGGAGCGATTTCACCGATGTACATCGGAACGAGTCCGGACGAGAGACCTGCAACAGACGAGAGAGAAAACCGCAAACCCACTTCCTGTTTGAAAAAACTTCCTGTAGAAAAGGTCAGGGAAATGACAGTGCATGCAGTGTGACAGTTAAGGTCTCATGGGGGTTGAACTCAACGAAACCTACCTCGCTGCCTCCTGAACTCTACAGTGACTATACTGACTCCCTGCCTCACTGACTCGCCGCTTCACTGACTCCCTGCCTCACTGACTCGCTGCTTCACTGTCTCCCTGCCTCACTGACTCCCTGCCTCACTGAATCCCTGCCTCACTGACTCCCTGCCTCACTGACTCCCTGCCTCACTGAATCCCTGTCTCACTGACTCGCTGCCTCACTGACTCCCTGCCTCACTGACTCGCTGCCTCACTGAGTCGCTGCCTCACTGACTCCCTGCCTCACTGACTCGCTGCCTCACTGACTCCCTGCCTCACTGACTCGCTGCCTCACTGACTCCCTGCCTCACTGACTCCCTGCCTCACTGCCTCGCAGCCTTGTTGTTGATCAGCCATTTATAAGCCCTTTAAATAGTAATATTTAAATTGATGGAGTGGTGTGTGAATGTGTTTGTGAATTGGCCAGATGTATATTATGCTATATGATATCATACAGTAACAGATCAAGGGGAAGTGGATAAGGGCGTGTTAAACAGCACAGCCACAGTGTTCACCGCAGTAGAAGCCCATGATGGCGCGTCCCGTGATCACCATGACATGAGATTTTCCCATTTTAGCCAAAGCCATGAGCAGACTCGCAACCAGGGCGAGAACGTTCAGCACCAGCATGCCTTTAACCCTGAGACACAAATCACATGATTCTTATTATCATCATCATCATTATTGTTGTTGTTGTTGTTGTTGTTGTTGTTTGTAGTAATAAGAAGTCTTTATTTCCTTAAAAATAAAAACAAACAAAATATTTTTATTGACATTTGACTTGTTTTTAGTAAATTTAGTAAAGTTTTTAAAACCTATATTAAAACCTATACTTAGATTTTTGTCATTTTAAAAACGTATGTAAATATCTTTTTCACATTTCACATTCGTATATAAAATTCTGTGATGTTTATATATAGATAGATAAAAATAAATGTTTTATTTGATCAATGCACATTTTATTTTAATTGTATTTGCTATTTTTCACAATTAAAGATCCGTAAAAAGACGTTTTTAAAACACAGGGTTGACATAACGTTCGTATCCATGATTTTTTTTTTGTAACATGTTTATATTTAAATATAACATTAAATCATTTCCTTTCATTAATATTATTTGTATTTTATTCAAAATATATTTGTAATTGTAAAGAAGTTAAAATATAAAATGTAAATAAATTTAAACTCTATATGCATACAGTACAACTCATATCCTCATATATTTAATATTTATATTTATATATCTAAACTGGTTCTCAAATAGCTTATTAAATTTTTAAATGTAAATTTATATTTTAAAATGTAAATACTGTATGTAATATGTAATAAGCATAATTATGTTTTTATTATTATAATTATGTATAAAATTATTGAACTGAATTACATTTAATTAGCTGAATTTTTATTTTGATTGAAATTGCATATTTTATTGTTCAAATTAGTGTGTGTGTGTGTATATATATATATATATATATATATATATATGATTCATATTTATACATCTATAAAATGCATATATTTAAATAGAATGCAATAAATGATTTTGATTAAATGCCATTTTTTTCAGTTGCATTTTTTCTGAAATTAAAGTACTTTACCTTCCTCTGAAATCAGCGACGAATCCCACCAGGAAGGACGAGATGATTCCTCCAACAGGGAACATGGACACGGATAAGGACCAGTACATGGTCAGAGAGGACGTCTGCATCTGCTTGCCATCACCATCAGGTAGCGTAACGTTACCATGTTCATCAACCACGACAAAGCCGAGTGTGCGAGCGTAGTGGTGTTCGATGACCTGCGACACACGTGCACATCTGTCAACACCTGCATTAATAATAATAATAATAATAATAATAATAATAATAATAATAATAATGATAGCAATGTTGTGTGTGTGTGAGAGAGAGAGACCAGCTGTGGTGCGTTTATAACTCCAGTCCCGTATCCATACTGCAGAGAACCGAGAGCAGCAGCAAACACAGCCAGAGCAAGAGTACCTGTTAATTGCTAAACACACACACACACACACACAGAGGAAACACACACACCACTAATCACCTCAGAACACTAATAATGTTTTAAGAATTAAAATGAAAATGATTAAAAATGTTCTGGTATACACACCGATCAGCCAGAACATTAAAACCACCGACAGGTGAAGTGAATAACGTTGATGATCTGGTTACCGTGGCACCTGTGGGGGTGGGGGGGGTATATATTTATTAGTCAGTAAGAGAACAGTCAGTTCTGGAAGTTGACGTGTTGGAAGCAGGAAAAATGGGTGAGTGTAAGGATCTGAGTGACTTTAACAAGGGCCAGATTGTGATGTCTAGACGTCTGGGTCAGAGCGTCTCCAGAACAGCAGGTGTTGTGGGGTGTTCCCGGTGTGCAGGGATTAGAACCTACCAAAAGTGCTCCAAGGAAGGAGAACCGGTGACCCGGAGACAGGGTCATGGACTCCCGAGACTCACTGATGTGTGTGAGGAGAGAAGGCTCGTCCGTCTGGTCCGATCCCACAGAAGATCTACTGCAGCACAAACTGCTGAAGAAGTTCATGCTGGTTCTGACAGAAAGGAGTCAGAACACACAGAGCATCACAGCTTGCTGCGTATGGAGCTGCGTAGCTGCAGAGCGGTCAGAGCGTCCATGCTGACCCCCTGTACACCTCCGAAATCTCCTACAACGGACACGTGATCATCAGAACTGGACCATGGAGCGATGGAAGAACGTGTCCTGGTCTGATGAATCAGGTTTTCTTTTACATCATGTGGAGGCCGGGGGTGTGTGTGTGTGTGTGTGGAGGCAGTGTGATGATCTGGGCGATGTTCTGCTAGGAAACCTTGTGTCCTGGTGTTCATGTAGATGTTACTTTGACTCGTAGCACCTACCTAAACACTGCTGCAGACCGAGTTCACACCTTCATGGTAACGGTGTTCCCTAATATCAGTGTCCTCTTTCAGCAGGATAACGCTCCCTGACACACTGCACACACTGTTCAGGAACGGTTTGAGGAACACAAAGAGCTCAAAGTGTTGATTCGACCTCCAGATTCCCCAGATCTCAATCCCATCAAGCGTCTGTGGGATGTTCTGGACAAACAAGTCCGATCCACGGAGGCTCCACCTCACAACTTACAGGACATTAAGGATCTGCTGCTAACGTCTCAGTGCCAGATCCCACAGCACACCTTCAGAGGTCTTGTGGAGTCCATGCCTCGATGCCTCAGAGCTGTTTTGGAGGCATAAGGAGAGAGGGACCTACACGATATTAGGCAGGTGGTTTTAATGTTATGGCTGATCAGTGAAAATATATATATAATATATATTATGAACCCATTTGTTTAATAAAATAAAATAAATATTAAAATAAAATTAAATGATTAACAATGAAAATAAAAAATATGTAAATGTAATAATATAAGATCAGTAAGTGCCTGTTTGGTGTGTGAGGTAAACATTTGTGCAGAGTGAGAAATAAAACACTCAATTATTCTTATTTTTGAGACTATTAACAGTGAATTATCAGTTTTAAAGTATAATAAGCACGAACTCTTTAATTCCAGTTTACAGTAAGTATTAATTCATTCATTTTTTACTACATGTGAATGCTCTAAAGTACAAAGTAGGAGGTTCCTAGTTGGAAGAGTTCCCACCTGTCCTGAATCTAGCATAAAATGATCAGTCATTATTCGTTGAGAACAGTGGTGATCAGTGATTGATCATTGAGAACAGTGGTGGTCAGGGATTGGTCGTTAAGAACAGTGGTGATCAGTGATTGGTCGTTGAGGACAGTGGTGATCAGTGATTGGTCATTGAGAACAGTGGTGGTCAGTGATTGGTTGTTAAGAACAGTGGTGGTCAGTGATTGGTCGTTAAGAACAGTGGTGATCAGTGATTGGTCGTTGAGGACAGTGGTGATCAGTGATTGGTCACTGAGAACAGTGGTGGTCAGTGATTGGTCGTTAAGAACAGTGGTGATCAGTGATTGGTCGTTGAGGACAGTGGTGATCAGTGATTGGTCATTGAGAACAGTGGTGGTCAGGGATTGGTCATTGAGAACAGTGGTGATCAGTGATTGGTCATTGAGAACAGGGGTGGTCAGTGATTGGTCATTGAGAACAGTGGTGGTCAGTGATTGGTTGTTAAGAACAGTGGTGATCAGTGATTGGTCATTGAGAACAGTGGTGGTCAGGGATTGGTCATTGAGAACAGTGGTGGTCAGGGATTGGTCATTGAGAACAGGGGTGGTCAGTGATTGGTCATTGAGAACAGTGGTGGTCAGTGATTGGTTGTTAAGAACAGTGGTGGTCAGTGATTGGTTGTTAAGAACAGTGGTGATCAGTGATTGGTCATTGAGAACAGTGGTGGTCAGTGATTGGTCATTGAGAACAGTGGTGATCAGTGATTGGTCATTGAGAACAGGGGTGGTCAGTGATTGGTCATTGAGAACAGTGGTGGTCAGTGATTGGTCATTGAGAACAGTGGTGGTCAGGGATTGGTCGTTAAGAACAGTGGTGGTCAGTGATTGGTCATTGAGAACAGTGGTGGTCAGGGATTGGTCGTTGAGAACAGTGGTGATCAGTGATTGGTCGTTGAGGACAGTGGTGATCAGTGATTGGTCGTTGAGAACAGTGGTGGTCAGTGATTGGTTGCAGCTCGGTCATTCTTTACACAGTGGTGATGAGTGGAGTGAATCTGTTCTCTCAGCAGCTGTGATGTGAGCTGGAGCGCTTTATCGAATGCAGGACAGTCACTAACATCTGCTTAAAAAGTCGCTAATTCTGTTGTTAGGCACTTTTTAAAAATATTACGTCGCTAAAGGGTAATAAATAGGTGAAAAGTCAGCAAGTTAGCACCGCTGAGTGTAGATACCGGATTTGCGTGCCCTGCCCGATTTGCACCTGATCTGTTCTGCACATTCATGTCATTTCATAACATTACAACACAATCTGTGACGTTTCCAAATGACTCACACTGTATATAAACGTATATGAAGTCTGTTAGAAACAGCATCAATTACCACAACATGTTCTCTTCTAGTAACTGAAACATGTTTTATTGATGTAAAAATCTGAATAAAATAAAAACAACTCATTACAAATTTGATAGTTTAATTGTTAGCTGTGAAATGTTTTTATTAAGTAACAGTAAGATTAGAGACCGCCCACTTCGAATACAGAACTAGAAATAATTATCCAAATGACGTAAATCCTACAGACAGAAACATGTTTAGACTGCCAGACTCACACTATTCATAATAAGTAATAAGGCTTTTTAACATTATGATAAAAGTCGTGAGGTTTTTGCGTCATCGTGACCTTCAACGCCTTTGTGGATTATCATTATGTTTTTTATTAGCATATAAAGCATTTACCATTTACCGACTGTTCCATTGAGAATAAATGCAAACATTAAATTATTCAAGAATGATTCAATTATTAAAATTTGTGTACAGTACTTATTTTAGGATATACGGTGTGTTCCATTAATATTGGCACCCTTGCTAAATATGAGCAAAGAAGGCTGTGAAAAATTCTCTTTATTTTTAACCTCTTGATCTTTTGTTAAAAAAAATTCACAAAAATACTCTGCTCTCATGGATATCAAACACAACACAGGTTTATCCATATAAATATATTTGTTAAATATAGGTGTGCAACAATTATTGGCACCCTTTTAGTCAATACTTTGTGCTAACTCCCTTTGCCGAGACAACAGCTCTGAGTCTTCTCCTATAACGCCTGATGAGGTTGGAGAATACATGGCGAGGGATCTGAGAGCGTTCCTCCATACAGAATCTCTCCAGATCCTTCACATTTGGAGGTCCACGCTGGTGGACTCTCCTCTTCAGTTCACCCCACAGGTGTTCTATGGGGTTCAGGTCAGGGGACTGGGATGGCCATGGCAGGACCTTGATTTTGTGGTCAGTAAACCATTTTTGTGTTGATTTTGATGATGTTTTGGATCATTGTCCTGCTGGAAGATCCAACCACGGCCCATTTGAAGCTTTCTGGCAGAGGCAGTCAGGTTTTCATGTAATATCTGTTGATATTTGATCGAGTCCATGATGCCATGTGTCCTAACAAAATGTCCATGTCCTCTGGCAGAAAAACAGCCCCAAAACATTAAAGATCCACCTCCATATTTAACCGTGGCCATGAGGGACTTTTCCATATGGCTACCTCTCTGTGTGCTCCAAAACCACCTCTGGTGTTTATTACCAAAAAGCTCTATTCTGGTTTCATCTGACCATAGAACCCGATCCCATTTGAAGTTCCAGTAGTGTCTGCACACTGAAGACGCTCGAGTTTGTTTTTGGATGAGAGTAGAGGCTTTTTTCTTGAAGCCCTTCCAAACAGCTTGTGGTGATGTCGGTGA
>NC_071271.1:26673307-26685807 GCF_023375685.1 Ictalurus furcatus
TCTCACAGCATTCTGCACTGCGGCTCCGTCCATCTGTCACTCCCGTTTTTATTATTATTATTATTATTATTATTATTATTCCGCATCGTGTCCGCTTTAATGAGTTTGTTCCTGCAGGGTTTAATCTGCGGCGTCGCACCCTTAAACCGAATTAAACATCAGCAGCCTACAATATTGAGATCAACAGGTAAGTACACAAGCCGTGTCGCTAGAACCTTCTTCAACACAGAACAGGTAAAAAAGAAAAAAAAAGGGGGGGGGGGGGAGAATACAGCACCAGGAGCTCACATTTGAGTTCATGTTAAACCTGCATGATGTTTTTGCACATTAGGGGTGTGGTTATTATTAGGGGTCAAGCCCCATTTTCATTAGTTTCTGCTTCTTCTTCCACTCTTGAGTCTATGGAAGCCCATAGAACCGCTTGCGGGAAAGTTATGAAATTTGGCACACAGGTAGAGGACAGTCTGGTCTGTTAATACAGCAAATTCGGAGTCTCTAACTCTAGCGCCACCAACTGTTCAAAGTTGCAGTCATGTGTATGTTAATAACTTTTGAACTTTGAGTCATAGAAACAAGATTTTTCCTCTGACTCCTCGGCTCAAGACGATTCGATTGCACGCTATGACATCATGAACATTTTTCCTCCGTTTTGAATTTTCTGAAAAAACTTACTTTTTCAAATTCATCCTAGACCATTTGTCCGATTTGCACGAAAATTGGCCTGCGTCATGTAGAGACAGTGCGGCAAAAGTTCACAGAATTTTGATAAACTATGCCATTTTTGAATGGCGCTTCAACCAATTTGACGGCGAGCACGCCAAAATGGACGTGAGGGTATATCTCCGTAAGGACTAGTTTTGGTACACTGCCCCCTACACTGTTCATTGGACTCTAACGAAAAACATAAACATTTCACAAAGCTTCTTTTGCTGCTCATGGTGCCGATAATTGGCTTGACCCCTGTATTGCTGCTTGCAGCTATATTTATCGTTGTTATTATTAATGATTAATTGTTATTAATTATCAGTTTAGAATGTCTTTTTATTCCTAATGTGTTTGATCCGTTGAGACATGTTTAACTGAGCTACCAGGCTAATGTTCATAGCTGACAAGTAACAGAAACTTAGGGCCACCAGTTTAGCAGGGCATCATCCCACAGTGGCATCAACGGCCCCGCAACCTGGGAGTGAAAGGAGAGCCGAGAGGAGGAAGAAGGGAGAGAGAAGGAGCAAGCAGGAGAGACAGAGCAACAGGAGAGTGAGAAAAAAGAAAAATCTGGCTCTCCGGTCCCCAGACACGCAGTCATCTGGTCCTCGGCTAGCCGGGAAGCGATCCCCCACAACGCCAGGCACTGGCACTGGACTGCCTGATGGATGGCTACGGCTTCTCCCCTTTTCATTCGGATGGCAGGGGTTCCTCGGGTCCTTCGTCCTCTGGCCACCGCTCCAGTACCACACTTCTCCGGCGCACAATCATTTCGCAGCAGTGAGGGCTCTCCGACAGCGAGTCCCTCCTCCTTCCCGTGTGGCACCAATGTAACACACTTCAAAGATGGGCAAGAAGGAGGCGGGAACCGGCTGAACATAACCGTAAAGTTTAACAACAAACAGAACTCAAACATAACACAAACGTCGCTCAAACACAAATCACACGTGCCTCTCTCTCCCTCTGCCGTTTCCAGCCGCTCCTTTATCGCTCTCGCCCACTGATTGGACAACTCAGTGCATCCTCACAGCCTGGCCCCTCCCTCCTCCTCATCACAGGCTTGTAGCTCATCTTTCTCTCTAAAGCTTAAACCTCATGTCTTTACATTTCACATCTTTCTTTAGAAATTCTGTCAGAAATTGTCTGTCTATCTGTATCACTAATTTATCAGCCCTGAGCTCAGGAAAAAAGCCACACCAATTGCTTCTATGAGATTACAGGGACCGAGACAGCATGCTGAGATGAAGGACAAAGTGCATAATACGGTTTTATGAAGACATTAGCAGGAAATGAAGACGCCACACACTGTGATCATCATTAATGAGGACACAATGTAGCAGTCTAATCATATTCACTTCCTAACATAAATAAATAAACAAAAAGCAGAAATAAAATGTAACAAGGACCCACAGTATGAGTTGATGTGAAGCCACTCTGTTCTACAAGCTCACTGCCTCTTCTGTGTAGCCTGGAGAGGTTCAGTTTCATCACATTACAGCTTCACTCCAGGAGTTCCTCAGGGTTCAGGTGTTGGTCCACACTTGTTCTCATTAGGCACCATGTTCAGATCACTTTGCTATGCTAACGATACAACTTTATTACTTTTTCCTCTCAAATCTCCCTGAAGATATCAGTCTGCCTTTCTGACATCTCTTCCTGGATGGAGATCCATCATCTGAAACAAAACTGATCTACTATAACTGCAGTAAAGATTTGACAAGAAACACATTTAAATTAAGTCCAAAATAGACATTTACCAAACCACACCTCTCTTAAGCCTGTCTCCAGAGTCTTCATTCCCTGCCCATCCACAGGGTTCTCACAGCGGTGCTGAAACGCAGGAGTTAGGGTACAATATGCAACAGTGGAGCCCTCAGTCCTTGCAGTTCCCACCAAGTTGAACACCAAGCCATCCTCAAACTGTGAGCCAAACAACAGCAGTGCTTCGAGGCTCTGGTACAAGTGCAGCAAGTCTGACAGGTGCTCACGGGCTTCATGCAGCCATCTAATTCCATCTAACTAATACTCCAGCTGTGTCCTCTCTGATGAAGACAGCTCCACAAGATGGCTCCAAGGAGTTTGTGGAGTGCGTCAAGTGTGTGACAGCAGCATGGGGCTGGCCCAAACCACAGTATGCAGTCTGTCTGCTTATCCCGCATCCCCAGGTGGAGTACGAAGATCTCGAGGGAGCCATTTTGCAGTGGGTCAGTTGTATCTCTGAGCAACAGTTTCAGTCCTTGAACCTGAGTGAGGTTAGGTCACACGTTCACATTTCCACAACTACTCCATGACACCTGTTGGACTTGGGCACTGACCTGTGTCTTAAAATCAGTCTCCTTGGCCTGGCTTCCCCCATCCCTGTGCTGATTAAAGATGGAGCATTGGAAAGAGCAAACTGGATGGAGGAGATGAGGTGTGTGCACTGGGACAAATATCTGCTGGTGCTCATCGCTTTCAGGTTTAGTTTTCAGTCTAAAACTAGTAAGTTGGCTCATTTTCCCACAGGTTAAAAGGATGGGTATTGCTAGGAAAAATTCACAAGTTGCATGATCAGTTGGGCATGGCTTGCTTTTATTTGACACTGAACTTGACTATGAGATACCGTCAGATCTCTGTCCTACAAAAACATCCTTTTCCACTCCATTCAGGCCACACCCTTTCCTTTGGTTTGAATCGTGGCCCCAGCAACATTCCAGCGTCTCATGGAACAAACCACTCTAAGCCTGGCTTTAGGGTCCTCATTCCCTGTCCCCCACAGTTGAATATAACATCCCTGGGTATTGCATACTGCACACGGGTTATGCCTACATACACATCTCCACACTGTGAAGTTTAAAAGCAGTGTAAGTGTTTATGAGTGGAGAAAACGAACCCTGGCAGCACTCGACTCTAATCCGCTTCTGTTTCTGAGCCGAGTCCAGGTTTTAAACGCTGCTGGTTTGGTAAATTGGGATATTTTTTGGATGAAATTCAAAGTAAGTAATTAAATGTTATATTTTCCTTTTACATTTTACAGACTGATGGAATCCTCTCGCAGAATGAACATTCTGTCTGTCTGACTCTCTGTTTATGTGTCTGCCTATAAGACTGCCTCAGTCTTTTTTTATCTGTCTGTCTGTATGTTTAGAGATCTTGTTTAATTTAGCTCATCATTTCCCATCCTCTGTGGTTATCTCTCTGAGCTGTGTGGAATGTGTGAATAAATCTAACGAGTTTCATGTGATTAATTAAGTTTAATTTTTATTTAATTATTGTGTGTGTGTGAGAGAGAGAGAGAGAGAGAGAGAGAGAGAGAGAGATTTTAATGATCAAACACTGAGTATCTTGGCGAGGGATCAGTTTGTGTTCGTAAATGCCAAGACCAGCTATTCGTTAATTTTACGCTTACACTTAAAACATTTACATTATTAACAAGGGCAATAACAATAAGCTGAATCAGCTTTTAATGCTGTTAAAATACAGATCAAAGTGAAAATTTTAAACGAAAATCCCACTGTGGCTCGAATCAGATTAACATTAATAAGTGTAATCAGCTGTTTGGATGTTCACGTGTCTCAGAGGGAGGTTCAGATGCTTTTCTTCTCTGTTTGTTTTCCCCTCAATCAACAGTATAGCTTATAAAATACGTAAAAGAACATCTTTCTTTTACATCTTGAGGGCGGCTGTGGATCAGGTGGTAGAGCGGGTTGTTCACTAGTCATAGGGTTGGCGGTTCGATCCCTGGCCCACATGACTCCACATGACTCCACATGACTCTACATGACTCCACATGACCCCACATGACCCCACATGACTCCACATGACTCTACATGACTCTACATGACTCCACATGACCCCACATGACCCCACATGACTCCACATACCGAAGTGTCCTTGGGCAAGACATTGAACCCCAAGTTGCTCCCGATGGCAAGTTAGTGCCTTGCATGGCAGCTCTGCTACCACTGGTGGGTGTGTGTGTGTGTGTGTGTGTGTGTGTGTGTGTGTGTGTGAATGGGTGAATGAGACACAGTGTAAAGTGCTTTGGATAAAAGCTCTATATAAGTGCAGACCATTTATCTTTCTTGGGATGATGTTCAGATCCTGCATCACGCAAAAGACTCTAATAAGAGAATAGATTAGCTTTATGCTAATGTAGCTTGATAGCTAATCAGCTAATTAGCAGTTAGTGTATGGGATTAGCAATCTACATAAATCAGCACATTCAGCTAAAGCCTGACAGAATTCAAATCTTCATATCTAGCTTTAACGTAACTTCTCTCGAGAAGTCCACTTAGAACAGAGGCTGTGGAGCTTTTATGTTCTGACAGTGTAGTAAGTGGGCATGAGCTCCTGTACTTTAAATAATAAATAGTCTGGAAGGCACCATGTTTGTCACAGGGGTAATCGAGGAGAGAACTGCGACACGTCCAGTGACATCGTCCTGGTGCCCAAGAGGCACATAGACAGACTGGGTTTACTTTCTGTCCAATGCTAATGATCTAGCACTAAAGTCTTACACCGTCCAGCAGTAACTGACAAATAAAGTGCGTCCTGCTCAGCATTTTATTATAATCTTTCACACGCAAACATATTACTACGTTAACACAGTGACACATGATGAAGTTTTAACATTAAGCATTGGCGAATGTTCAGCCTCTCTGTGGATTTGCCCTTTTCACTCACCGCTAATTGAGGGCAGAGAGACTCAAAACACACAAACACACACACACGCACACACACACACACGCACGCACGCACACACAGCGCTGTTATCAACTCTTCTCATTTACTGTGTAATTTACTCTAAAAGCCAGTCTTATTCTCGTCCGACCCAAAATCAGAGCTCATTTAGTGTTTCATCCATTTTAAACTGTTATTGTTCTCACTGCAGCTGATGGAAAGATGAACAGACAGACGATTATAGAGCGAGAGAGACAGAAAGAGCGATATACCAGCTGGTCCAGTAGGAAACAAACACAGACAGATAGATATATAAAGAGACAGATGAAAAAGAGACCAATATAGACAGATACAGACAGTCTGAAGAGAGACACACATACTGTAGACATTCAGTATCAACATTTTTTCATTTTTTCATTTTTTTTAAATATATTTGTAATGAGGTTATTCACATGAACTTTTCACCAGACATCGGTATTCACTCAAGAAATCCAGAAATATAAAGAATTCACAACATTAAAGTCCATAAATAAAGTCATGTGTAATAAAGTGGAATGACACGGGAAAAAGTATTGAACACGCTAAGAAAAAACAGTTCTCCAAGGCAAGGTAATGCGAGGAAGCAGCTGAAATCCGTAAGTAATTACACCCCCTATCTGTGTAAATGAATATCAGATGGGTTAGTAAATTGATGGGCTATAAAAAGGCTTTTCGTTACCAAGGTGTCACACAAGAAACATCTCATGATGGGTAAAAGCACAGAGCGCTCCCATGACCTTCACACCCTTATTGTTTGAAACTTCTGAATCTTCCCCGCTGTAGAAAGAGACTTATATAGACAGACAGTTACAGACAGACAGCTACAGACAGACAGACAGATGTAGAAAGAGACAGATACAGTGAGGGGAAAGAAGTATTCAGACACTTTTGTATTTGTTATTTAATATACTTTCAGTGCATATATCTAAAGCTAAGTAATGATCTTGTAGCAGCAGTGTGGTTCAGTGTAGGTCCGTTCCTCTTGTCAATCGTCTTCAGTTCCTCATGTTTACAAGTTCCTCACTCATGGACTCACGATTTCAACATCCTCCATACATTTTCAACAGGTTACAGTCAGGAGCTTGGCTCAGCCATGCAAGGCCTTCGTAAGTGATTTTGGCTGTAAATTTCGGTCTTGTTGAAAAGTTCACCCTCTCTCCAGAGTCAGTGTCCTGGTTGATGAGTGTAGAACCCGGTCTGTGTGAAGGTGGGTGGGAAGGAGGACTCGGGACACAGGTGGACTTTAATGGAGCTTCAGGCCTCGCTTTATTGTTCCAGGGCTCTCTCAATAACTCAGCAGGAAAAAACTCAATAAAACACCGTCCAAATATTTCTGGGCTTTCACCCCAATTAAGTTCACCAGCACTTTCCAAGCTCATGCTCCAGGCGAGTGTGTGTCTGTGTGTGTGTGTGTGTGGGTGTGGGTGTGTTAGTTATGGGCGAGCTGCATCAGCTCTGCATCGTTCTCTCAGCGTTCTTCCTGAAAGGACAAACAAAGCACATATAAGTAAACTCGCTGTGATCAAACACAGGTGAGAATCATGACATCTCACTTGCTGGTCCAACCCACCTCCTCTCCATGAGCAGCTGACCCCACTACCTGACCCCACTACCCTGACCCCACTACCACACTGAGATTAAATTCTCCTCTTATATATCCGAGTCCATCGCTCCATTTATGTTTCCTTCACTGACGTGTAATGCCCCAGTACCGTTTGCAGAGAAGCAGCCCTGTATCCTCATGCTCCCACCTCTGTACCTCACTGTGGGTATGGTGTTATTGTTCTTGGTGTTCTTGAGGGTTCTTTCTCCAGACATGAGCTGAATTATTCCCAAAGAGTTCTATTTCTGTTCTGTCTGAGCAGAGTATATTGTCCAAAAGAGTTCTAAATGCTTTTAGTCCTGTATCTCTGCTGTATATTTATTTATTTATTTATTTATTTAGCAGACGAGTTTAGTGTGAGGTGTAGGAGCTGAGATGAACCGAGGTTGTCCTGCACCTCTTCTCATCTGACTGCTGGCTCTGTCCTACCTTCCTGATCGTTAGTCTGAGAGTGTGTTGTGAAACCCTGTGTGGCGTTCCTGTCCGGGGGATGATTAGTTGTGGTTGCGTGAACTTTGTGGTGTTTAATAATGTTGTCTCGGAGAACTTTAGGAGGTTCCTTCACCTTCACCATGATTGCTATTTGGTGCGTGAAATTTTCCCAACCAATAACATCTTTTATAAAGATGAAAGTGTCTGAATGTTTACTTCCCCTCACTGATGAACAGACAGACAGCTCCTGTACTGATGTGATGAACACAGTGCAGGTGATCAGACACACAGCAGCGTGCTGCAATCAGACACACAGTGAAAAGTCATCTGTGATTCGGAGTCTATCCCTGGTACGCACACACACACACACACACACAGATCCAGTCCACTGTCATGTTTTTGGGAGGTGGAAGGAAACTGAAGAATCCACAGTGACACGGGGAGAACGTATGAAGCTCCACACAGACAGTAACTGGAGCTGAGGATCGAACCTGGAAACCCTGGAGCTGTGAGGCAGGAACGCTCTCCACTGAACCAACGTGTGACACCACAGTAATAGAAATTTATGAAAGAAATATAAATATTCTCTTGTATCTTTGCCTTTCTAACTGCTCTGTCCTCTTTCATATCCTCTCAGTTATTATATTCAGTCACACACTGCCTTCTGACTCCGAGGGGCTTGATTAGGATTTTTATTATTGTCTTTTATATCTTGTTGTTTCTGTTCTAAGCTCATCAGTGAAACCTGTCCTTAACCCTCGGACCTCTACATCACACCACTCACCATAAATAATTCACTCATTCATCAGAATCACGTCAGTGTAGCGTGAGTCGCTCCAGTCACCGCTTCAACACGTGGAGCAAAACTGTCATTTATACAAAATATAGAACAAGCAGTGCATTGTGTGTGTGTGTGTGTGTGTGTGTGTGTGTGTGTGTGTTTAGCAATTAACAGGTACTCTTGCTCTGGCTGTCGGTTTTCTGCAGTACGGATACGGGTTTGATAATGATAATGATAATGAGTCTTTATTACGTATACATTACAGCACAGTGAAATTCTTTTCTTCGCATACCCCAGCCTGTCAGAAAGCTGGGGTCAGAGGTCAGGGTCAGACATGATACAGCCCCCCCCCCAAACACACACACACACACACACAATACTACTACCATTGTTGTTATTATTCTTGTTGTTGTTCTTCTTATTATTATTGTTATTATTATTATTATTATTATTATTATTATTATTATTAGTGTTTCCCAAAAAAGACAAACAAATAAAGAAAGACAGACAAAGAGAAACATAAACAGACAAATAGACAGATGGATAGACACAAACAGACAGACAGATATGGACATAGACAAATGGACAGACAGACAGACAGACTGACAGACAGACAGATATAGACACAGACAGACAGACAGACAGACAGATATAGACACAGACAGACAGATGATGGCACTGGGTTTCTCGTGCAGTGTCAGTAATAGAGTTCAGCTTTGTGTCAGAGCGGTGAGAGAGACGCCGAATCAGATGTTTATTCATCCTCAAAAGCTTCCACATGTCACAAATGTCTAACGTGATGTGTGTGTGTGTGTGTGTGTGTGTGTGTGTGTGTGTGTGTGTGTTTGTACCCACTGGACCTGGAAAATCGATTAATCAGGCTTCACTAGCTGCACATCAGCATCGAGAGAACTGCACGCATCACTGTGTACAGGTTACACACACACACACACACACACACATCACACACACGCGCACACACACACACACACAGACACACTTCACACAAACACACACACACATCACACACACGCACACACACACACACACACACACACACACACATTCATGTGTTGCACTGGTATATCACAGTGACGTGTGTGTGATGTGTGTGTGTGTGTGTGTGTGTGTGTGTGTGTGTGTGTGTGTGTGTGTGTGTGAGGTGGATACAGCAGTGTGTGTGGAATAAATGAGGACTCCAATTAATCCTGAATTAAGTTAAAAGCTCTAAACTAAATTAATTAGAATTCAGGAACGGCTTAAAGGAACCGTTTAAAAGAGCCGCCTACAGAACCGTTTAAAAGAACCGTTTAAAAGAACCGCCTACAGAACAACTTAAATAATATATTACCGTCCATAATTATTGGAACCTTTCATGATAAAAACAGGGAAATCTTAATATATGACCCGAGTAAAGCCGGGCGCACGCTGCGTGATGTTTAATGGTCCTTTGCGACTGTTGCTTGTCAGACTGTATGGACCTGATCCCCGCTGTAAGCCACGTCACGCTGTAGGACCTCAGTTGTCATTACTGTACGACAGTCAAGACACACGCAAGAAGACTCATACGGCGTTTTACGTCATCAAGCCGTGACTCGTTCGGTGACGGTGAGCCGCATTCACACGCAAATTTACAAAGGTAGCTTTCAGCAAATGAAACAATCTGTAGCGCTGATTTTGTTAAGATCTTGTCTTGATAATAAAAACAGACAGAAAGGAAGACGGTGTGTGTGGAGCGAGTCGCGGCTGGGCAGAAGACCAACAATTCTACAGGGCCAACTTTAACCTTTCAACCTGCCCCTTAATAGATGAACTTTAAGGAAACTTTACTTTGTCCATATCTTCTTTTTACAAATAACAACATCCAAAACATCCCCATATGAAAGGTTTGTTATTTTCAGTGATGAATTTGTTAAAGTGTGCGTATTCACACACAGTTACAGAGTGAGGACACACGAGGGTTTAGAGATCTCCTCCACATGAACCTCCAGAAACTTCATCATCTGCTGGAGCTGGTCTCTCTTCACACACACACACACACACACACACACACACACCTGAGAGGAGCATTACTGCTCTCTGTGAAGCTTCGACTCTTGCCCACAGGTGGGATCAGGCGATTTTCAAGTGCATATCGTTATAAAAATAAAGGATGATGATGTATTTTTGTCATCACCAGGGGAATCCTCACTGAGTGTTCAGAACAGAACGGGACGAACTCAACAGACGTGTGAGACGTGGTACCGCGTTAGTACACATTTAGTGTCCTGATGTACAAAAGCGTTTACACAAAGACTTTATGAACCTTCATCACTTAAGATATTTCTGCATAATCTGATTAAACTCCAGACACTCGTTAGAATACTCCTTTCATGTTCCCGTGTTACGTGTTATAGAACATGGATCGGTTTACGGCACACGTCATCACGTCCCCGCGCCACGCCGTCCGACGTCCCTCCAGAATTTCACGTATCGATGTACAGTTGGTCTTCGTTATGGGACCGTATACAGTTTTGGGTGTTTCATTTATAATTTTACGAACGCTTCAAGTGCGGTTAATTATTTGTCGTGCCGTACGTGCTAATAGACGACCGCTTGAAGCCGTGGGCTGCGTCTCAAACCGCGTACTTACCGTCTATATAGTAGCTGAAATACGTGTATTTCTCCTACTATATAGCAGGTAAGTACGCGGTTTGGGACGCAGCCGTGCTCTGTTGTTTGCTGTAAATCCATTGAGCGCTGCCGTGTGTGTACGTGTCCTGTCTCACAACGCGGTGAAAACTCCCACACGACGTTAACAGTGTGATTAAGGCGTGTACATGTCTGTAACGCACCTCGATAACGCGACTAAAACAGGAACACTCCACACGTCTTAATTCCATCTGTGTTCACTTCGAGTAAGACTTTAATCAGATTAAGGTCGTCAGTAATCTGTTTACATGCGAGTTTCTCAATCAGAGTATCGTCTTAATCGGGTTCATATCGGATTATCGTCGTCCGTGTAAACGCACTGAGTGACTCCACTTCATCACACCTTAATACTGTTGATTATTTTCCTTTAACAGTCTGCTCAGTCATGTTACTGACAAATATATTCCCGTCCATAATTATTGGCACCCTTCATGATAAAAATGAGGGAAATGATGAGGCTTACCCTCTCCACACAGATTTAGTGAAGCCATATCCATCTACACACCGTGCTCATGACCGGCGCATTTACAACTACTGCGTGTCATGAGCAAGACGTGTAATTGAAAATGCCTTTGGAATACTGGCGACCATCTACCAACTCTCTACCATCCATCTGGATCACACAGATTACCCTGGCTGCTCTTGCCCTTCACAGTCACCTGCGAGAACATGCCCCAGATACATACATCCCTCAAGCACTTACCGACAGAGAAGATAGAGAACACCACATCATCCCTGGTGGGCTGAGGAATGATGCACCTCTCCTATCTGTACCTGCATCTTGAGCTGGAAATGGATCTGCAATCGTTAAAGATCAAAGCGAGCTTCTAAAGGCATATTTGATCTCCCCTGCAGGTCAGTCCCACGGCAGGGACGCATGTTGTGGTCCGTCCACACACTGTGCGTTTTGCACTTCATAAATCAAAACCAGTTAAAATCACTGAATATCAGTTGCATACAAGTTCTAATCTTGACAGCAGCTTTAAATGTGTTTTTTTTTGCGTGGATAACTCTTTGTAAAATGGTCCCAACTCAATTTTATGTCTACTCCAATGTTTTCACCGCTACTCAGTGCAGTTATTTTTGGAAAAATGATTGGTTTGAAGTTGTTAGAGATTCTTTATTGCGCATATTTCCTGAACGTAAGAATCAAACGCTAGCTTAAATTCCGAAACTTTATGTGCAATATGCACAGTGTACACATATTGTTAAGCCGTCAGAACACGTACAACCAAAAAATAATGATCTAAACCTCAAAATTGAACACAAAACACATTTACTCGTTGTTATTGGGCTCTCCTGCAAGAGTATGAAGTCCATTGAGTAACTGTGTGCAGCTGGATGATGCAGTGGGCTGGTGGTGTGGAGAAACCTGAAGGTGAGAATATGTAGGCTGAGTAGGAGGACCTGGAGGATAAGGTACCTGCTCCCTACACTCCGCAGACATGAAGCTATCTTGTGCGTCATATAGAACTCTCGTTACTGCTCGCCTGGCCTGCATTTTCTCTGCAGAATTTTTAAAAAGTCATCAGACTCTTCATTGTTGCTGAAGACATTACTAGCAACGTGCTTAAGGACGTCCACCTT
>NC_071271.1:26690807-26748307 GCF_023375685.1 Ictalurus furcatus
AACAAGACGGAATCATCCAGAACACCAACATTTACCTCAGATATTGTCAGTTAATTACTAAGAAAAGACCCATGATTGCACTTAGCATTTACCATAGGCTATAAGCTGAGCTATGATAGCTAGCTAGCGTAACAGACTACTGCAGAGATGTGCTAATGTGCTACAGTATGTAGCTGAGGTGAATTTGCATGGTGTTAGCAAGCTAATACACTTCATAATACAGACATCATGAATGTTTAAAGGTTTAACATTAGCCGAATAAATAACAAGCGAATGAATGTTCCGCACAAACGGCTAAACCCTGACCTCGGCTATTCTTAGCTGATTTATACACTTATATATTTATTTATTTTATTGTTATGCAAAATATCCGGTAGTACTTGAGCTATACAAACAATACATCGGCAAGGTGGACGCATAGATAATTAAAAATAAAAAAGTGAATTGATCGATCAGATCAGGAAAAGACAACAGCTTAACATTTACCTTTACAATGACATTCATTTATACATGATATAAAAATGTGTTTAATATTTATAAATCTAGATTCATTTTAAAAAGAAGTATTTAAAAAGTATTTTATTTGAAACCTTTCATTTCTGATAACAGCCTAGCGATGTAGCGAGCTAGCAATGCACGACAAAACAAACTAAATTATTTATTATCATTTTTTAAAAATCAACGAGGCCTATTTAATGATAAATTGTTGGGATTTGTGTTAATAAAAGGTTTATTTTGTGTGTGAATGAATCATTCTGATTAACAAGACAGTCAAATTAACTATTTTACTTTCATTTTTAATAAACATACATCAGGAGCATATTTTGTGAAGAACTTAGAACTCTGCCCACCGCTGCACCTGATTGGCCAGCGCGTTAAAACGCGGATGACGTAGGCAGCTCGAGCGTTTTGAGTTGTTTTTATTTCCAACTCGGAGCGGATGGAGACGGAAAGAGTCGCTCGCGCTCCGGTGCTGTGTGCGTGTATGTTTGTGCGCGCGCGGCGAGTGAGTGCGCGCTCCCGCCGCTCAGAACTCAACCTACAATAAAGCAACAAAAAAAAGAGACAGAGAGAGAGAGAGAGAGAGAGAAAAAACAAAGCAAAGAGGAATTTAAAGAAAGGAAGGAGAAACTGAGGTGCAGGAAGAAGAGCGATGCAGAAGCGGAAGGAGCAGGATGAGTGTGATGCTCTGCAGGCTCGTGGCGTATCTCTCCGTCTCTCTGCACGCGCTCATCTCCCCGTGCCAGCTCCATCCTCAGCCCTGTGGCATCCTCGCGCAGATCGGACACACCATCCGCCTCGGCGCCGTCCTGCCCTCCCATCAGCCCTCGCGCGTCCGAGCCGCCCTGAACCGCGCGCTCATTCACGCCAGAAACTGGCCCCACGCGCCGCTCTTACCCTACAACCTGAGCCTGGAGGTGGTGTGGGCGCGAGCGGCGCACGCGGACCCAGAGTCGGTGTTCAGGTGCGTGTGTCAGGACGTGGTGGTGCGCGGGGTCTCAGCCGTGCTCGCGTTCCCGCAGAGCCAGCACGAGCTCGTGCAGGTGGAGTTCATTTCCGCTTTTCTGGAGATCCCGTTTATCAGCATCATCGAGGAAGGTGAAGCGCTTCAGACGCAGGTGAGCATGCGGTTTATTAATTAAGTAGGCCTAATTAAGTGATTAATTAATGCGTTTAGTTACACCTGTGTGACGTCATGGCCATACCTGATCCTATGTTGAGCAATAATTACACACCGGAACTCTGGAGATTCGACAGAACTGTTCTGGCGGAAGGAAATGTTATTTCTGCAAATATAATTAGATTTAAACTATAAACACTGAGTGTACAGATGTAGAAGTTACAAATGTAGAAGATAAAAATTCATCACTAACCAATCCCAAAATTGCGCAGGTGATCTGTGACGTCATGCGGTCACGCCTGAGCCTCTCACTACTGAACATGAGCAAGAATCATAATCGTATCAGTGGTCACTTACAGTTAACGCTGCTCTCAGATTGAACAGAACGGTAATGTAGCGTGAGCTCGCGGTGCGAAACAAACAACTAATTCATCAGTTTAATTAGACTTCAGATCTTGAGAAACACAGGTGTATGTGTATCAGGTGAACTTTTTATTTTTATAGACTGAGTGAGACAGGTGGGTGTGTCTGAGTGAGGCAGATGGGCGTGTCTGAGTGAGACGGATGGGCGTGTCTTAGTGGGATGGATAGGCTTGTCTGATTGGGACAAATGGGTGTGTCTTAGTGGGACAGAGGCATGGCTGAGTAAAACAAATGGGCATGTCTGAATGAGACAGACGGGCATGTCTGAATGAGACAGACGGGCGTGTCTGAGTGAGGCAGACGGGCATGTCTGAGTGAGACGGACGGGCATGTCTGAGTGAGGCAGATGGGCATGTCTGAGTGAGACGGACGGGCGTGTCTGATTGGGACGGATGGGTGTGTCTGATTGGGACAAATGGGCGTGTCTTAGTGGGACAGAGGCATGTCTGAGTAAAACAAATGGGCATGTCTGAGTGAGACAGGTGGGCGTATCTGCATGGGACAGGCGGGCGTGTCTGAGTGGTACAGACATTCGTGTCTGAGCGGGACGGACGGGCGTGTCTGAGCGGGACGGACGGGCGTGTCTGAGCGGGACGGACGGGCATGTCTTAGTGGGACCATGTCTGAGTAAAACAAATGGGCGTGTCTGAGTGAGACAGGTGGGCGTATCTGCGTGGGACAGGCGGGCTTGTCTGACTGGTATAGACAGGCGTGTCTGAGTGGGACGGACGGAGTGGGGTGGACGGGCGTGTCTGAGTGGAACGGATGGGCGTGTCTGAGTGAGACGGACTGAGTGGGGCAGATGGGAGTGTCTAAGTGGGATGGACGGGCGTGTCTGAGTGGGTCAGATGGGCATGCCTGAGTGGGATGGACGGGCGTGTCTGAGTGAGACGGACTGAGTGAGACGGACGGCCGTGTCTGGGTGAGACGGACTGAGTGGGGTGGACGGGCGTGTCTGAGTGGGACGGAAGGGCGTGTTTGAGTGGGACAGACGGGCGTGACGGAGTGAGATGGACTGAGTGGGTCGGATGGGCGTGTCTGAGTGGGACGGACTGAGTGGGACGGACAGGCGTGTCTGAGTGGGACGGACGGGCGTATCTGAGTGAGATGGACTGAGTGGGATGGACGGGCGTGTCTGAGTGGGGCAGATGGGCGTGCCTGAGTGGGATGGACAGGTGTGTCTGAGTGGGACGGACAGGCGTGTCTGAGTGAGACGGACTGAGTGGGGCAGATGGGACTGTCTGAGTGGGACGGACTGAGTGGGTCATATGGGCATGCCTGAGTGGGATGGACGGGCGTGTCTGGGTGAGACGGACTGAGTGGGGTGGACGGGCGTGTCTGGGTGAGACGGACTGAGTGGGGTGGACGGGCGTGTCTGAGTGAGATGGACTGCGTGGGTCAGATGGGCGTGTCTGAGTGGGGCGGACGGGCGTTTCTGAGTGGGATGGATGGGCATGTCTGAGTGAGACGGACTGAGTGAGATGGACGGGCGTGTCTGAGTGGGACGGACGGGCGTGTCTGAGTGAGATGGACGGGGGTGTCTGAGTGGGACGGACGGGCGTGTCTGAGTGGGACGGACGGGCGTGTCTGAGTGGGACGGACGGGCGTGTCTGAGTGGGACGGACTGAGTGGGGCAGATGGGAGTGTCTGAGTGGGACGGACATGTGTGTCTGAGTGGGTCATATGGGCATGCCTGAGTGGGATGGACGGGCGTGTCTGGGTGAGATGGACTGAGTGGGACGGATGGGCGTGTCTGAGTGGGACGGACTGAGTGGGGTGGACGGGCGTGTCTGAGTGGGATGGATGGGCGTGTCTGAGTCGGATGGATGGGCGTGTCTGAGTGGGACGGACGGGCGTGTCTGAGTGAGACAAACGGGTGTGTCTGAGTGGGACGGACGGGCGTGTCTGAGTGAGACGTACTGAGTGAGATGGACGGGCGTGTCTGAGTGGGACGGACGGGCGTGTCTGAGTGGGACGGACTGAGTGGGACGGACGGGCGTGTCTGAGTGGGATGCATGGGCGTGTCTGAGTGGGATGGATGTGCGTGTCTGAGTGGGACGGACGGGCGTGTCTGAGTGAGACAAACGGGTGTGTCTGAGTGGGACGGACCGGCGTGTCTGAGTGAGACGTACTGAGTGAGATGGACGGGCGTGTCTGAGTGGGACGGACGGGCGTGTCTGAGTGGGACGGACTGAGTGGGACGGACGGGCGTGTCTGAGTGGGATACATGGGCGTGTCTGAGTGGGGCAGATGGGAGTGTCTGAGTGGGATGGACGAGCGTGTCTGAGTGGGACGGACTGAGTGGGGCAGATGGGAGTGTCTGAGTGGGACGGACGGGCGTGTCTGAGTGGGACGGACGGGCGTGTCTGAGTGGGACGGACGGGCATGTCTGAGTGAGACGGACTGAGTGAGACGGACGGGCGTGTCTGAGTGGGACGGACGGGCGTGTCTGAGTGGGACGGACGGGCGTGTCTGAGTGAGACGGACTGAGTGGGGCAGATGGGCGTGTCTGAGTGGGACGGACAGGCGTGTCTGAGTGGGGCGGATGGGCGTGTCTGAGTGGGACGGACGGGCATGTCTGAGTGGGATGGACTGAGTGAGATGCATGGGCGTGTCTGAGTGGGACGGACGGGCGTGTCTGAGTGGGATGGATGGACGTGTCTGAGTGGGACGGACGGGCGTGTCTGAGTGGGATGGACGGGCGTGTCTGAGTGAGACAGACGGGCGTGTCTGGGTGAGATGGACTGAGTGGGACGGACAGGCGTGTCTGAGAGGGACGGACAGGCGTGTCTGAGAGGGACGGACGGGCGTGTCTGAGTGGGACGGATGGGCGTGTCTGAGTGAGACGGACTGAGTGGGACGGACGGGCGTGTCTGAGTGGGACGGACGGGCATGTCTGAGTGGGACGGACTGAGTGAGATGCACGGGCGTGTCTGAGTGGGACGGACAGGCGTGTCTGAGTGGGATGGATGGACGTGTCTGAGTGGGACGAACGGGCGTGTCTGAGTGGGACGGATGGGCGTGTCTGAGTGGGACGGATGGGCGTGTCTGAGTGGGGCGGACGGGCGTTTCTGAGTGGGATGGACGGGCGTGTCTGAGCGGGACGGACTGAGTGAGATGGACGGACGTGTCTGAGTGGGACGGACGGGCGTGTCTGAGTGGGACGGACGGGCGTGTCTGAGTGGGACGGACGGGCGTTTCTGAGCGGGACGGATGGGCGTGTCTGAGTGGGACGGACGGGCATGTCTGAGTGAGACGGATGGACGTGTCTGAGTGAGATGGACGGACGTGTCTGAGTGGGATGGACGGGCATGTCTGAGTGAGATGGACGGGCGTGTCTGAGTGAGGCAGACGGGCATGTCTGAGTGAGACGGACGGGCATGTCTGAATGAGACAGACGGGCATGTCTGAATGAGACAGACGGGCGTGTCTGAGTGAGGCAGACGGGCATGTCTGAGTGAGACGGACGGGCGAGTCTGAGTGAGGCAGATGGGCATGTCTGAGTGAGACGGACGGGCGTGTCTGATTGGGACGGATGGGCGTGTCTGATTGGGACAAATGGGCGTGTCTTAGTGGGACAGAGGCATGTCTGAGTAAAACAAATGGGCATGTCTGAGTGAGACAGGTGGGCGTATCTGCATGGGACAGGCGGGCGTGTCTGAGTGGTACAGACATTCGTGTCTGAGCGGGACGGACGGGCGTGTCTGAGCGGGACGGACGGGCGTGTCTGATTGGGACGGATGGGCATGTCTTAGTGGGACCATGTCTGAGTAAAACAAATGGGCGTGTCTGAGTGAGACAGGTGGGCGTATCTGCGTGGGACAGGCGGGCTTGTCTGAGTGGTATAGACAGGCGTGTCTGAGTGGGACGGACGGAGTGGGGTGGACGGGCGTGTCTGAGTGGAACGGATGGGCGTGTCTGAGTGAGACGGACTGAGTGGGGCAGATGGGAGTGTCTGAGTGGGACGGACGGGCGTGTCTGAGTGGGTCAGATGGGCATGCCTGAGTGGGATGGACGGGCGTGTCTGAGTGAGACGGACTGAGTGAGACGAACGGCCGTGTCTGGGTGAGACGGACTGAGTGGGACGGACGGGCGTGTCTGAGTGGGATGGATGGGCGTGTCTGAGTGGGACAGACGGGCGTGACGGAGTGAGATGGACTGAGTGGGTCGGATGGGCGTGTCTGAGTGGGACGGACTGAGTGGGACGGACAGGCGTGTCTGAGTGGGACGGACGGGCGTATCTGAGTGAGATGGACTGAGTGGGACGGACGGGCGTGTCTGAGTGGGGCAGATGGGCGTGCCTGAGTGGGATGGACAGGCGTGTCTGAGTGGGACAGACAGGCGTGTCTGAGTGAGACGGACTGAGTGGGGCAGATTGGGACTGTCTGAGTGGGACGGACTGAGTGGGTCATATGGGCATGCCTGAGTAGGATGGACGGGCGTGTCTGGGTGAGACGGACTGAGTGGGGTGGACGGGCGTGTCTGGGTGAGACGGACTGAGTGGGGTGGACGGGCGTGTCTGAGTGGGACGGATGGGCGTGTCTGAGTGAGATGGACGGGGGTGTCTGAGTGGGACGGACGGGCGTGTCTGAGTGGGACGGAGAGGCATGGCTGAGTGAGATGGACTGCGTGGGTCAGATGGGCGTGTCTGAGTGGGACGGATGGGCGTGTCTGAGTGGGGCAGACGGGCGTTTCTGAGTGGGATGGATGGGCATGTCTGAGTGAGACAGACTGAGTGAGATGGACGGGCGTGTCTGAGTGGGACGGACGGGCGTGTCTGAGTGAGATGGACGGGGGTGTCTGAGTGGGACGGACGGGCGTGTCTGAGTGGGACGGACGGACGTGTCTGAGTGGGACGGACTGAGTGGGGCAGATGGGAGTGTCTGAGTGGGACGGACATGTGTGTCTGAGTGGGTCATATGGGCATGCCTGAGTGGGATGGACGGGCGTGTCTGGGTGAGACGGACTGAGTGGGACGGATGGGCGTGTCTGAGTGGGACGGACTGAGTGGGGTGGACGGGCGTGTCTGAGTGGGATGGATGGGCGTGTCTGAGTGGGACGGACGGGCGTGTCTGAGTGAGACAGACGGGTGTGTCTGAGTGGGACGGACGGGCGTGTCTGAGTGAGACGTACTGAGTGAGATGGACGGGCGTGTCTGAGTGGGACGGACGGGCGTGTCTGAGTGGGACGGACTGAGTGGGACGGACGGGCGTGTCTGAGTGGGATGCATGGGCGTGTCTGAGTGGGGCAGATGGGAGTGTCTGAGTGGGACGGACGGGCGTGTCTGAGTGGGACGGACTGAGTGGGGCAGATGGGAGTGTCTGAGTGGGACGGACGGGCGTGTCTGAGTGGGACGGACGGGCGTGTCTGAGTGGGATGGACGGGCATGTTTGAGTGAGATGGACGGGCGTGTCTGAGTGGGACGGACGGGTGTGTCTGAGTGGGTCATATGGGCATGCCTGAGTGGGATGGACGGGCGTGTCTGGGTGAGACGGACTGAGTGGGACGGATGGGCGTGTCTGAGTGGGACGGACTGAGTGGGGTGGACGGGCGTGTCTGAGTGGGATGGATGGGCGTGTCTGAGTGGGATGGATGGGCGTGTCTGAGTGGGACGGACGGGCGTGTCTGAGTGAGACAAACGGGTGTGTCTGAGTGGGACGGACGGGCGTGTCTGAGTGAGACGTACTGAGTGAGATGGACGGGCGTGTCTGAGTGGGACGGACGGGCGTGTCTGAGTGGGACGGACTGAGTGGGACGGACGGGCGTGTCTGAGTGGGATGCATGGGCGTGTCTGAGTGGGGCAGATGGGAGTGTCTGAGTGGGACGGACGGGCGTGTCTGAGTGGGACGGACTGAGTGGGGCAGATGGGAGTGTCTGAGTGGGACGGACGGGCGTGTCTGAGTGGGGTGGACGGACGTGTCTGAGTGGGACGGACTGAGTGGGGCAGATGGGAGTGTCTGAGTGGGACGGACATGTGTGTCTGAGTGGGTCATATGGGCATGCCTGAGTGGGATGGACGGGCGTGTCTGGGTGAGACGGACTGAGTGGGACGGATGGGCGTGTCTGAGTGGGACGGACTGAGTGGGGTGGACGGGCGTGTCTGAGTGGGATGGATGGGCGTGTCTGAGTGGGATGGATGGGCGTGTCTGAGTGGGACGGACGGGCGTGTCTGAGTGAGACAAACGGGTGTGTCTGAGTGGGACGGACGGGCGTGTCTGAGTGAGACGTACTGAGTGAGATGGACGGGCGTGTCTGAGTGGGACGGACGGGCGTGTCTGAGTGGGACGGACTGAGTGGGACGGACGGGCGTGTCTGAGTGGGATGCATGGGCGTGTCTGAGTGGGGCAGATGGGAGTGTCTGAGTGGGACGGACGGGCGTGTCTGAGTGGGACGGACTGAGTGGGGCAGATGGGAGTGTCTGAGTGGGACGGACGGGCGTGTCTGAGTGGGACGGACGGGCGTGTCTGAGTGGGATGGACGGGCATGTCTGAGTGAGACGGACGGGCGTGTCTGAGTGGGACGGACGGGTGTGTCTGAGTGGGACGGATGGGCGTGTCTGAGTGAGACGGACTGAGTGGGGCAGATGGGCGTGTCTGAGTGGGACGGACAGGCGTGTCTGAGTGGGGCGGATGGGCGTGTCTGAGTGGGATGGACGGGCATGTCTGAGTGGGATGGACTGAGTGAGATGCACGGGCGTGTCTGAGTGGGACGGACGGGCGTGTCTGAGTGGGATGGATGGGCGTGTCTGAGTGGGACGGACGGGCGTGTCTGAGTGGGATGGACGGGCGTGTCTGAGTGAGACGGACTGAGTGAGACGGCCCGGCGTGTCTGGGTGAGACGGACTGAGTGGGACGGACAGGCGTGTCTGAGTGGGACGGACGGGGGTGTCTGAGTGGGACGGACGGGCATGTCTGAGTGGGACGGACTGAGTGAGATGCACGGGCGTGTCTGAGTGGGACGGACGGGCGTGTCTGAGTGGGATGGATGGGCGTGTCTGAGTGGGATGAACGGGCGTGTCTGAGTGGGGCGGACGGGCGTTTCTGAGTGGGATGGACGGGCGTGTCTGAGCGGGACGGACTGAGTGAGATGGACGGACGTGTCTGAGTGGGACGGACGGGCGTGTCTGAGTGGGACGGACGGGCGTGTCTGAGTGGGACGGACGGGCGTGTCTGAGTGGGATGGATGGGCGTGTCTGAGTGGGACGGATGGGCGTGTCTGAGTGGGGCGGACGGGCGTTTCTGAGTGGGATGGACGGGCGTGTCTGAGCGGGACGGACTGAGTGAGATGGACGGACGTGTCTGAGTGGGACGGACGGGCGTGTCTGAGTGGGACGGATGGGCGTGTCTGAGTGGGACGGACGGGCGTTTCTGAGTGGGATGGATGGGCGTGTCTGAGCAGGACGGATGGGCGTGTCTGAGCGGAATGGACGGGCATGTCTGAGTGAGACGGATGGACGTGTCTGAGTGAGATGGACGGGCGTGTCTGAGTGGGACGGACGGGCGTGTCTGAGTAAGATGGACGGGCGTGTCTGAGTGGGACAGACGGGCGTGTCTGAGCGGGATGGACGGGCGTGTCTGAGTGGGACGGACGGGCGTGTCTGAGCGGAATGGACGGGCATGTCTGAGTGAGACGGATGGACGTGTCTGAGTGAGATGGACGGGCGTGTCTGAGTGGGACGGACGGGCGTGTCTGAGTAAGATGGACGGGCGTGTCTGAGCGGGACGGACGGGCGTGTCTGAGTGGGGCGGACGGGCGTGTCTGAGCGGGATGGACGGGCGTGTCTGAGCGGGACGGACGGGCGTGTCTGAGTGGGGCGGACGGGCGTGTCTGAGTGGGACGGATGGGCGTGTCTGAGTGGGCGGACAGGCGTGTCTGAGTGAGACAGATGGACGTGTCTGCATAAGTTAATACCAGTTGATAATAAATAATATAAAATAATAACTGATTTGAAACGGCACGTTCAGGTCGAGCCGGACCACTTCATGGTAAACGCTCTGAGATTTTCATTTTGTATATTTTTTTGTATCTAATTTGTAATTATTTAGTAACTTTAAATTTTTTATAAATTTCCAAATTTGTGCCGATTTTTTCCAGTTTAATAAAGAAAATGAAATGAAAATGTCCGGAACCCCGGACGGTTTCTCTGGCAGTTTGTCAGCGAACGTTTCTACCCTGAGATCGTGGTGTTTCCTCCCGAAGTATCGTGATATGATGTGATTATCGTATCGCCCCGCCCTGCAGTCAGGACACTTCCTTTTCATTACTGAGCTGGATTTCCCTGCGCTGGATTAAACCGCGTTAACGCTGCAGCGTTTCATCTCTTCTTTACTTTGCGCTTCACTCAGACGGTGGCATTATACAGCGGGATTATCACTCTCTGGGTGAGAACTGGAAGAGTATAGAAGTCAGAGAAGCTGGAGATGATGTGTGCGGAGGGAATAGTTCGGCTCTGGACTCTCGGTGGATGCAGACTGTAAAAGCGTCTGATGAATTTGTCCCTTCGTCTCCGGTCTTCAGGAGGAAGAGGAGTCGGTGTAGTCCGTGTGTACAGACTCCCGCACCGGCTCGGCTTTTGTTCCGCTGCGGTGAGAAATGCAATGATTGTGGAAAAGAAAAGCACTGGAGTGAAAAAGTGAGGGGCGGAAAGAGGGATATTATTTACATTTCCACACGGTACAGTTCAGACCTTCAGTTCTCATTTACACTCAACATTTACTCTACAGCCACAGCTGAGCTGCTCAACACTCTCCTTCTACAGAACTTTATACAGAGCTACACTGGACCTTCTGCACCCTTACTGATCGACATTATCCGTGTGTGTGTGTGTGTGTGTGTGTGTGTGTGTGTGTGTGTGTGGTAGTCCTATATTTTCCTCAAGTGTTTTGAACCACATTGATTTTCCAACGATTTACAATTTATATTTATAAAAGAATTACGTCATGCTTTTCACCCATTTATAGTTACATTTACTGTTCCTGAAACGAGTTCTCGCTTATGCTATAGCAGCTATAAACACTCGTTCCCTCACCCACCTCTCTCTTTTCCCTCTTTATTCTGTCTCTTGACCTTAATAAGAGAGATATTTACACAGCTTGTCGTGTTGCCCAGAAAAGAAGTGTAAACTCTTCTGTCTCCTCTAAACTTTACCTCTGCCTACAAAGCGCTGACACTGGAGACTCCTTCCATACATGAACACTTCCTTACTTTGAGAAAACTTCACCACATAAACAATTATTTAATACGAGTCCCTGTGAACGAGCCGTTACTATAGAAACCATAACATATTAGAACGAGAGCGTTAATATAAACCTGCGCTACTGTCAGAGCCGCTGTTCTAGAGAATCAACACCTGATTACCCAATCAGAGTCCAGAACTCAGCAGTGTGAGATAATACACAGTGTTTTTGTAAAGATATTGAACGTGCGGAGAGAACGTCTCCGAGGAGAACGTCTCAGAGGAGAACATCTCAGAGGAGAACGTCTCCGAGGAGAACATCTCCGAGGAGAACGTCTCAGAGGACAACATCTCAGAGGAGAACGTGGTGTATATTTCACTTTTATTCTGAATGTTGTTAGTGATGCGTTGGTTATATTTTGGAGAACTGGAGCAGGAAGAGTCCCGGCTGTGTTTATTCTCGGCTACAGGTTTATCCGCGTCTCCAGCCCAGAAGCTGTTTCTCCTGCAGGTTTTATCTCGGGTTTTTATCTCGACTCTTTTATCCAGCAGCAGCGCAGGAACTCGGTTTGCATGCAGATTGTGAGCAGGAGGTCAAAACTGCTGTGAGTGGAGTGTTTGCTTCTTTTTTTTGTGCATGTAAGCACATTTTTATATTCCACTTTTCCTCTCATGAGGTACAGTGTCTATTTAGTCAGAAGATACTTCTTAAATCTCTGCAGCACATTCTCACTCTTCCTTTTTTTTAAAATCCTAATGAAATCTACAATAATTCAAGGTCACGTAAGGATTAATTAAATAATGGATTGCTTTTTTTAAAACCTATTTTTATCTCTACAATCGGACAGAAGTGAGGTCTTTTTAACAAGAATCATCATCATAAATGAATTAATAAATGAATTCATTAAATCAAGCCTTATCTCATCCCCAGATGTCGAGCAGGTGGATCATTCCGGATTTCGCAGATATTTTCACGTCTAATAGCAATATGGCAAAAAGCTAAGCAGATATTTCATTCAGTTGAAGGGCGCGGGATCATGGAGAACGCCATGAGTACATGTAGTAACGTGTTCGCTGTAACGTGACCAACAGTAACGTTCCTGCAACGCTTCCTCACACAGCTTCTGCAGTTAGAAGGAAACTAATGACGATGTTAACGTTCCTGCAAATAAAAACGTTGCATTAATGTTGTAGGAGTGTTTCTAAACATTACATTAATGTTGGAGTGTTTCTAAACATTACATTAATGCTGGAGTGTTTCTAAACGTTGCATTAATGTTGGAGTGTTTCTAAATGTTGCATTAATGTTGGAGTGTTTCTAAACGTTGCATTAATGTTGTAGGAGTGTTTCTAAACGTTGCATTAATGTTGGAGTGTTTCTAAATGTTGCATTAATGTTGTAGGAGTGTTTCTAAACGTTACATTAATGTTGGAGTGTTTCTAAATGTTGCATTAATGTTGGAGTGTTTCTAAACGTTGCATTAATGTTGTAGGAGTGTTTCTAAACGGTACATTAATGTTGGAGTGTTTCTAAACGTTACATTAATGTTGGAGTGTTTCTAAACGTTACATTAATGTTGGAGTGTTTCTAAACGTTGCATTAATGTTGTAGGAGTGTTTCTAAACGTTACATTAATGTTGGAGTGTTTCTAAACGTTACATTAATGTTGGAGTGTTTCTAAACGTTACATTAATGTTGGAGTGTTTCTAAACGTTGCATTAATGTTGTAGGAGTGTTTCTAAACGTTACCGATCATCCAGAGAGAGACCCTGAATCATAATCTTGTATATATAGAAATATATTGTCCAGCACATGTTTAGTTTAAATTCCTAAGTGTACTTAAGCAAATGGAATGCGGAGACGGATCTGTAAAGTTTTCTGAGAGCATGAAGATTCACATTTGCATTTATTTGATTATTTTGCTAAGATATTGCAGCGTTTTTGTTACAGCTAAAAGCCGCTGCAGGTGATTTTTCTCCCTAATGTACTCCGGCTGAGTAACGTCCTCGCTGGACCAGGAGAGAGAAGAAATGCGCCTGCATGTCAGCCTCTTTGGGAAGAGACCGACTCGTATCTTCATTTACTTCTGCGATTCAGATGGAAGTACATAATAATTCTCTTTATTTTCAGTGAGTGGGTCTCTCTCGGTAGATATAAAAGCTTTTTTTTCCTCTGTCACACTGTGCTTGAGCTCAATAATAAGAGACGAATCCTCCTGTGGTTTATCAGCGCTAAACTCGGGCCTTCATTAACTCGTCTTCTGTCCGAAATGAAGATTAAAACGTTAAAAACTCAATTTGGCCCTTTGAATTAAATCACACACTAATCGAGGGACCTTGAGGGATTTCGTTTCCTCGGCGATGGCTGTGGTCGAGAAAAAATGATTAATGACTCCGAGGCTCATTACGGCGCTTTTAGCGTTTTTTTTTCTCTTAATGCAAAGTTCTGTTAATATTAATCAGGTAGGCACAGCTGATAACATAGACACAATATACTGCACCGCTCTCGGCCAGTCGGAGCACAGCGCACCGCTCTCGGCCAATCGGAGCACGGCGCACCGCTCTCGGCCAATCGGAGCACGGCGCACCGCTCTCGGCCAATCGGAGCACGGCGCACCGCTCTCGTCCAGTCGGAGCACGGCGCACCGCTCTCGTCCAGCCGGAGCACGGCGCACCGCTCTCGTCCAGCCGGAGCACGGCGCACCGCTCTTGGCCAATCGGAGCACAGCACACCGCTCTCGGCCAATCTGAAAACAGTTTACCGCTCTCGGCCACTCGTAACACGCCGTACTGCTCTCGGCCACTCGGAACACTCCGCGCCGCTCTCGGCCAATCGGAACACTCCGCGCCGCTCTCGGCCAATCGGAACACTCCGCGCCGCTCTCGGCCAATCGGAACACGCCACAGCAGATCAGTACAGTGAGACTGGTGCCATCAGTATGCAGGATGTAGCAGCTGCAGGACAGGAAATGATGTCCCAGTTTCTGAAGCTCAGCCTGGATCGTCTTCTCGTATAAAAGCAGAGCAGATAAGTGAAAAGTGAAGCGTGTTTGCTGAGAGTCGCTGTGAGAGATAAGAGACTGAAGTAATGAAAATAAAAGATAAGTGTGCGACACTGTCTCGCACAGACACTGAAATGTTTCACGCCAAACCTCGTCTGTGCCGATCTGCTGCCCTCTCGGCCACAACATCACGACGAGCGGATTTAATTCTCTCGCTCTTCTATGAGAGCTAAATGTCAAAACTCAGGGCGTGTGTTCCAGCTGAAAACGGATTAACATTCAGTGAGCACAGTTACCCAATCGTTTACAAAAAACGAAATCACCAGGAAACAAACGCATAAATAACCCTTTATATCATCATTCATTTCAATATCACTTCAAATACATCAGATACATTTTACACTGAAGGCCAAGTAAACGTCTGTGCTCTGATTGGCTAGAGTGTGATTAGGGGCGGGAACTGTGACCTGATTGGTTACGGCGGGATTAGGGGCGGGAACTGTGACCTGATTGGTTACGGCGGGATTAGGGGTGGGGACTGTGACTTGATTGGTTACGGCGGGATTAGGGGCGGGAACTGTGACCTGATTGGTTACGGCGGGATTAGGGGCGGGAACTGTGACCTGATTGGTTACGGTGTGATTAGGGACGGGAACTGTGACCTGATTGGTTACGGCGGGATTAGGGGCGGGAACTGTGACCTGATTGGTTACGGCGTGATTAGGGGCGGGAACTGTGACCTGATTGGTTACGGTGTGATTAGGGGCGGGAACTGTGACCTGATTGGTTACGGCGTGATTAGGGGCGGGAACTGTGACCTGATTGGTTACGGTGTGATTAGGGGCGGGAACTGTGACTTGATTGGTTATGGCGTGATTAGGGACGGGAACTGTGACTTGATTGGTTACGGCGTGATTAGGGACGGGAACTGTGACCTGATTGGTTACGGCGTGATTAGGGGCGGGAACTGTGACTTGATTGGTTACGGCGTGATTAGGGACGGGAACTGTGACCTGATTGGTTACGGCGTGATTAGGGGCGGGAACTGTGACTTGATTGGTTACGGCGTGATTAGGGGCGGGGACTGTGACCTGATTAATTGCCTGTAAATTAATATCGTTAAAATCTGTCTCTGTTCAGTGGAACTTTTTGTTCCAACCTTGAAATTTGCCTTGGGGTTTTGTGGACTCAGATTTCTATCTGTGGAGTGCCTCAGTAGAATATTGGGACACACACACACACACACACACAGCTTTTGTTCAGGTCTGTCAGACTCGAGTAGTGGCTGTGTTTCCATTATTGTCTTCATCACACAGTAAAGAGGACGATTTTCACTAAGGCTCAGATGTGATGTCATTTCAGACTCAGGAACCAGGTGTGAAAGTGCTATACAGTAGCAGTGTGTGTGTGTGTGTGTGTGTGTGTGTGTGTGTGTAAAATAGTTTCTTCCACATCCTTCTTCTTACTCTGTCGTGGTAATAAGACCTGCTGATATAAGGCATCGCTCAACACTAATCCTGTCAGCATCCAGCATTAACCGTGTGGATGCTCAGGGTTCTGTTTATCTCCACTGATGCTACAGATCCATATTCCAGTTTCATTTTCCCTTGTTTTGGTTCCAGCTGCTGCAGCATGTCCATTTCCTGTCCAGGATGAAGAACATGTCGTTTCTGATACAGTATCTGTGTTATTGTTCCCTCAAAGGAATCGGAGCAAAGCTTGGTGCTTTTCGTTCCTTAACCGTTTGAGGGGAAAAAGCAACTCCTTCAGTCATCGGTCAGAAATACGAGAGTATTATACACATGATTAGATGATTATATAAATAACTTCAAACATTTTGTTTTGTTACATCCAGATTTTCAAATCTCCACACCCCATGGCATTTCTACAGCACTACAGCTCGGTGCTTTGATTCGCTTTAGAAGATACATCTACAGAAAAAATGCTACGACCCAAAACCCCCAGCATGTTTGATTCACTTCCTGCAGTCGAGTTGATTCAGAGTCGATCCAGAGTCGAATCACTTTCACACTGCAAACGAAGCGCCCTGGAGTTCAGTTGGAAGCGGACCGAGACCACCTCGCTCTGACGCTCACGTGTTCTCATCTGACTGAAGAACCTCACCGAGGGGTAGAAGATGCCAGGGTTCCGTTCAAGCACACTAAAAAACCCATAAAGTGTTCCGTCTGAAATTTATACAAGATGCTCCTGGAACAAATTATTTAAACACTAGCCAACTCGCTAGCAGGAGCTAATTTGACGGGAGTTAACGGGATTTTTGAGGATGTTCACAGTCTAATGCTAGACAGCGAGGTAAAGTAAGAGAAGCTGAGAGGATTCATGGAAGAATTTGTTTTTGGAATACGTTTAAATGTTCATAAGACGTACCGAATACGATCTCAAAGCAGCCGCTGTAGTCTTAATGTCGAAGCAGAACTGCAGCTGCTGCGTTTTCACTTGATCGTTAAAAATCTCATTTGGAGTACAGAGGTACTTTCATCTTTACACACAAAAATGTATATAATAATAATTAGTTTTGGGTTGTTTTTTTTAAAGCAGTATAAAATGCAACTTTTTAATTTGACAGATTCATTCCGTATAAAATCTGCTTCTCTGTTTTGATTAAACTTCTTGTTCGGATGTTGAAATTCGCCTCAAGGTAATGAGGATTCAATTTCTCCAGTGGAATACCTGTGAAGACACACACACACACACACACACACACACACACACACGGCTTTGTGGAAGTGTTTATTTGGCTCTGTCAGGCTCGGTTACTGGCCGAGTGTTTGGGATGCTGTGCTTTCTGGCAGGATCATTCCATCCCCTAAATACACTCCTCGCCTCGTTTTCGCTTCTCATTCTCTTTCGGTTTTTCTCCATCTCTCTCCTGAATAAGGACAAAACAGCGAGCCGCGTCGCCTCGGCATCTCTAAAACGAGTGTTTGAGCGTGTAACGATATGATAAATTCACATTATTCTGTCCAACGCAATGTTTTGGTTTTCTGTTTGTCATAGTATCTGCTTACAGCATCACATTTCCCCAGAGGGAATAAAGAGTAAAACCATACGTTTACATTTAATATCTAAATATTTCCATATTTCCATTAAACTCCACGTAGTATCCGTGCAGCGTTTACACTGTTCTCATATTTACAGGCTCTCGTGAGTCCGTGGTGTGGAACGCAGCACTCTCAGAGCTACACATGTTCCTATGAGATGTTCTTCAACACAGCGAGCGATCTAACATAACCAGATACTCTACTGCTTGGTTCCACCGGGGAAAATGGAGTGAATATTCAGTTTCTACACCAGCCTGTTGTTGATTAGTTTTCTCTAACAGCATAACAGCACTTCCAGAATTATTTTGTTCCTCTCCCTCTTGCGTACGCATACTAATGTTATTCTACCTGGTCTTATTATTATTCTTATTCTGGCTAGGGTGTCTACGGCAGCCCATAGAATCGTCTGGTAGAAAGTTGTGAAATTTGGCACACTGATCGGGGAGGGTCTAAAGAACATTCTCACCAAATTTTAGGCAAGTGCTGCTAACGCTGTAGCGCCACCGTCAGGTCAAATTTTGGCCTAATTTGGAAGTACGTTTATGCTCATTACTTTTGAACCGTGTGTCCAAAGTTTAAAAGCCAGGCATCCCTGGATTCCCCGGTCGAGACGAGTTCAACGCTTGTACCTCTTATACAACAGTGGATTCCCCGGTCGAGACGAGTTCAAAGCTTGTACCTCTTATACAACAGTGGATTCCCCGGTCGAGACGAGTTCAACGCTTGTACCTCTTATACAACAGTGGATTCCCCGGTCGAGACGAGTTCAAAGCTTGTACCTCTTATACAACAGTGGATTCCCCGGTCGAGACGAGTTCAACGCTTGTACCTCTTATACAACAGTGGATTCCCCGGTCGAGACGAGTTCAACGCTTATACCACTTATACAACAGTGGATTCCCCGGTCGAGACGAGTTCAACGCTTGTACCTCTTATACAACAGTGGATTCCCCGGGTCGAGACGAGTTCAACGCTTGTACCTCTTATACAACAGTGGATTCCCCGGTCGAGACGAGTTCAATGCTTGTACCTCTTATACAACAGTGGATTCCCCGGTCGAGACGAGTTCAACGCTTGTACCTCTTATAGAACAGTGGATTCCCCGGGTCGAGACGAGTTCAACGCTTGTACCTCTTATACAACAGTGGATTCCCCGGTCGAGACGAGTTCAACGCTTGTACCTCTTATACAACAGTGGATTCCCCGGTCGAGATGAGTTCAACGCTTGTACCTCTTATAGAACAGTGGATTCCCCGGGTCGAGACGAGTTCAACGCTTGTACCTCTTATACAACAGTGGATTCCCCGGGTCGAGACGAGTTCAACGCTTATACCTCTTATACAACAGTGGATTCCCCGGTCGAGACGAGTTCAACGCTTGTACCTCTTATACAACAGTGGATTCCCCGGTCGAGACGAGTTCAACGCTTGTACCTCTTATACAACAGTGGATTCCCTGGTCGAGACGAGTTCAACGCTTATACCACTTATACAACAGTGGATTCCCCGGGTCGAGACGAGTTCAACGCTTGTACCTCTTATACAACAGTGGATTCCCCGGTCGAGACGAGTTCAACGCTTGTACCTCTTATACAACAGTGGATTCCCCGGTCGAGACGAGTTCAACGCTTGTACCTCTTATACAGCAGTGGATTCCCCGGTCGAGACGAGTTCAACGCTTGTACCTCTCATACAACAGTGGATTCCCCGGGTCGAGACGAGTTCAACGCTTGTACCTCTCATACAACAGTGGATTCCCCGGGTCGAGACGAGTTCAACGCTTGTACCTCTTATACAACAGTGGATTCCCCGGTCGAGACGAGTTCAACGCTTATACCACTTATACAACAGTGGATTCCCCGGGTCGAGACGAGTTCAACGCTTGTACCTCTTATACAACAGTGGATTCCCCGGGTCGAGACGAGTTCAACGCTTGTACCTCTTATAGAACAGTGGATTCCCCGGGTCGAGACGAGTTCAACGCTTGTACCTCTTATACAACAGTGGATTCCCCGGTCGAGACGAGTTCAACGCTTGTACCTCTTATACAACAGTGGATTCCCCGGTCGAGATGAGTTCAACGCTTGTACCTCTTATAGAACAGTGGATTCCCCGGGTCGAGACGAGTTCAACGCTTGTACCTCTTATACAACAGTGGATTCCCCGGGTCGAGACGAGTTCAACGCTTGTACCTCTTATACAACAGTGGATTCCCCGGTCGAGACGAGTTCAACGCTTGTACCTCTTATACAACAGTGGATTCCCCGGTCGAGACGAGTTCAACGCTTGTACCTCTTATACAACAGTGGATTCCCCGGTCGAGACGAGTTCAACGCTTGTACCTCTTATAGAACAGTGGATTCCCCGGGTCGAGACGAGTTCAACGCTTGTACCTCTTATACAACAGTGGATTCCCCGGTCGAGACGAGTTCAACGCTTGTACCTCTTATACAACAGTGGATTCCCCGGTCGAGATGAGTTCAACGCTTGTACCTCTTATAGAACAGTGGATTCCCCGGGTCGAGACGAGTTCAACGCTTGTACCTCTTATACAACAGTGGATTCCCCGGGTCGAGACGAGTTCAACGCTTATACCTCTTATACAACAGTGGATTCCCCGGTCGAGACGAGTTCAACGCTTGTACCTCTTATACAACAGTGGATTCCCCGGTCGAGACGAGTTCAACGCTTGTACCTCTTATACAACAGTGGATTCCCCGGTCGAGACGAGTTCAACGCTTATACCACTTATACAACAGTGGATTCCCCGGGTCGAGACGAGTTCAACGCTTGTACCTCTTATACAACAGTGGATTCCCCGGTCGAGACGAGTTCAACGCTTGTACCTCTTATACAACAGTGGATTCCCCGGTCGAGACGAGTTCAACGCTTGTACCTCTTATACAACAGTGGATTCCCCGGTCGAGACGAGTTCAACGCTTGTACCTCTCATACAACAGTGGATTCCCCGGGTCGAGACGAGTTCAACGCTTGTACCTCTCATACAACAGTGGATTCCCCGGGTCGAGACGAGTTCAACGCTTGTACCTCTTATACAACAGTGGATTCCCCGGTCGAGACGAGTTCAACGCTTATACCACTTATACAACAGTGGATTCCCCGGGTCGAGACGAGTTCAACGCTTGTACCTCTTATACAACAGTGGATTCCCCGGGTCGAGACGAGTTCAACGCTTGTACCTCTTATAGAACAGTGGATTCCCCGGGTCGAGACGAGTTCAACGCTTGTACCTCTTATACAACAGTGGATTCCCCGGTCGAGACGAGTTCAACGCTTGTACCTCTTATACAACAGTGGATTCCCCGGTCGAGATGAGTTCAACGCTTGTACCTCTTATAGAACAGTGGATTCCCCGGGTCGAGACGAGTTCAACGCTTGTACCTCTTATACAACAGTGGATTCCCCGGGTCGAGACGAGTTCAACGCTTGTACCTCTTATACAACAGTGGATTCCCCGGTCGAGACGAGTTCAACGCTTGTACCTCTTATACAACAGTGGATTCCCCGGTCGAGACGAGTTCAACGCTTGTACCTCTTATACAACAGTGGATTCCCTGGTCGAGACGAGTTCAACGCTTATACCACTTATACAACAGTGGATTCCCCGGGTCGAGACGAGTTCAACGCTTGTACCTCTTATACAACAGTGGATTCCCCGGTCGAGACGAGTTCAACGCTTGTACCTCTTATACAACAGTGGATTCCCCGGTCGAGACGAGTTCAACGCTTGTACCTCTTATACAACAGTGGATTCCCCGGTCGAGACGAGTTCAACGCTTGTACCTCTCATACAACAGTGGATTCCCCGGGTCGAGACGAGTTCAACGCTTGTACCTCTTATACAACAGTGGATTCCCCGGTCGAGACGAGTTCAACGCTTATACCACTTATACAACAGTGGATTCCCCGGTCGAGACGAGTTCAACGCTTGTACCTCTCATACAACAGTGGATTCCCCGGGTCGAGACGAGTTCAACGCTTGTACCTCTCATACAAGAGCAACTTCTTACGTTTAATGTTCGTGGAAAAAATGGCTTCCTGTTGTCACTTGCGTTATAGCAGCTATAAAGCAGCCTTTCTTTATTCTTCCTCGTGCAGCGTAAACTCCTCTGTCCCGAAGACGTCTGAAAACATAAATTTACAGCTTTACCTTTGTTACACAGTGCTGACACTGGAGACTCCTTCCATGCATGTTAAATAAATAAATAAACATCTCCTTACAGCAGGCTTGTGCGATATAACAAATGAATTGTTCCTACGTGATTTTATACTTCCACTATATCCGGTGATGTTTACTCTTATTATATTATCACCAGAGTACACTAGTATGAGGTATCACTCCCAAGAAAAACAACAAAGAAAAACACCAGAACATTCTTTTCCCTCCACAATAAAACGGAGATTATCCAACTGTGAAATCACATTGTTTCTGTAGATGTAAGCTTCTAAACTGAGCTGCAGGACTGCAGAAATGCCATGGTGTACGGATTTTTACTGAAAGTACAGCTGATACCGCGAGTAAGCCCCTCCCCTTTCCCCTATATTATACCACGTATTCTGTACTCACATGGGTGCTCTTGTGTTCTGTCACGAGAAATGGAAAATATTAATGTGAAAAGATCTAGCAGTGTGTCCCACGTAGCCAACATTACACATGTATACACATGTACTGTTTACAGTTAACATCACTTAAATATATTTATTAGAGACGCCACTGAAAACGGTGATGATGATGATGATAATTGGAAATTAATGAACTTTGCAGATTTATTTTCACGCTCGGACACTTTGAGCAGCATCGGCAGTGAAAGTGTCGGCCGTGTAGACGTTACACGACCCATCTGTGGAAGGATTATAATGAAAACCTGTGAGCTTTTAAAAAAATGTTATTTATTTATTTTTACTGTTTTTCACGCATTACTGCAGAATCACCTGAAAATCCGTCATCCAGCTGAGTTTTCAAGATTGCTGCAGTTTCTGACTGCACAGCTGGAATTATTATTACACTCTCTCCTTCTCTCCTTACACCTGAAATGGTGGAAACGCTTCTTCCTGGGTTTTCTGTAGGCTCTCGCTTCTACACATGATTCTAACCTGTTTTAGTGCGTTCCCCGTGTTAGTGTGTATGAGAACGAGAGCATTAATATAAACCTGCGCTACTGTCAGAGCCGCCGTTATAGAGAACTCATCACCACCTGACGACCAATCAGAGTCCAGAACTCAGCAGCTCTGGGGATTAGTGTAATACGTTGTTTTCTCACGATAATGAAATTAAAGAATTAAAATGCCTTCACCGGATCAGCTGTAAAGACCGGATTAGATTAGAAAATGCTCTGAAAATGATATTTTAATCTTGTCTTTAATACTGTACACAAATGAAGATATCTTCAATAGAGGAAAAGATATCTAATAGATTATTATGGAGATTATTATATATCTAATATACTCTTATTAAGCTTGAAATGGTCTTATACTATCGGCAGGTAATTTAACTCCTTTCTAGACAATTTCAGACTTAAAGTGATTTTAAAAATCTAGAAATAGGCTTAATAATCTTACATTTGTTTACACAGTCTTAACAAAGAGAAATATTCGTTGTATTTCCTTACGGTCAAGATTTTTTTTTTGCTAAGACACCGTTTTTTTGCGGTGTGCACCAACACAACAGCCACCACCAAGCTGCGATGTATTCTTACCCAGTAAAATCGTGAGAAATTAAACAATAATTAAGTTCTGATTTAAAAGTTAAGTGTAATGTAGTGTGTTTGTTGGGTTCAGTCGTTTCCACTCCAAACAACTTCACTAAACTCATTGTAGATAAATAAAGATAAATAATACACAAAAATTGTCCGTGCATGCATCCATCTATCTTCTATCTTCTAACGAGTTTACCGTTACATCAGGATGGAAGCTAGCGTAGTTTAATTAAAATGCTTCTGAGGGATAAATTCCACTTTCCAACCTCCTCATATATATCTCAGTCTAAATCATATTTCAGATGCATATGTTGATTTATTTACATTATCCATCCATCCATTTTCTATTTTCTATAATTATCCTACAGGGTCGCAGGGAGCCTGGAGTACCCCAGTGAGCATGGAGCACAAGGCGGGGTACACACTGGACACAAAAATTGTCACGAAAAGTCATCTAAATTTCATTACAGTACAAAAGTCTTAGGCACCCTGTCTTTGTTTTTAATACGAACTTTGTTCTAGATTTGTTATAGATGATGTTATAGATTTGTTATGGATGTTGTTATAGATGTTGTTATAGATGTTGTTATAGATGTTGTTATGGATGTTATAGATGTTGTTATAGATGATGTTATAGATTTGTTATGGATGTTATAGATGTTATAGATGTTATAGATTTGTTATGGATGTTGTTATAGATGTTGTTATAGATGTTGTTATAGATGTTGTTATGGATGTTATAGATGTTGTTATAGATCATGTTATAGATTTGTTATGGATGTTATAGATGTTATAGATGTTATAGATTTGTTATGGATGTTGTTATAGATGTTGTTATAGATGTTGTTATGGATGTTATAGATGTTGTTATAGATGATGTTATAGATTTGTTATGGATGTTATAGATGTTATAGATGTTATAGATTTGTTATGGATGTTGTTATGGATGTTGTTATAGATGTTATAGATTTGTTATGAATGTTATAGATGTTATAGATGTTATAGATGTTGTTATGGATGTTATAGATGTTGTTATAGATGTTGTTATAGATGATATAGATTTGTTATGGATGTTGTTATGGATGTTATTATAGATGTTATAGATGTTATAGATGATGTTATAGATTTGTTATGGATGTTATAGATGATGTTATAGATGATGTTATAGATGTTATAGAGTTGTTATAGATGTTGTGGATGTTATAGATGTTGTTATAGAGTTGTTATAGATGTTGTTATAGATGATGTTATAGATTTGTTATGGATGTTATAGATGATGTTATAGATGTTATAGAGTTGTTATAGAGTTGTTATAGATGTTGTTATGGATGTTATAGATGTTGTTATAGATGTTGTTATAGATGATGTTATAGATTTGTTATGGATGTTGTTATAGATGATGTTATAGATGTTGTTATAGATGATGTTATAGATGACTTCTACATTATCAAGTCAGTACAAAAAGCATTTTAGATTTCCAGGCATTAGTTTTACATTACATAAGAAACTCTTCTCAGTCTAAACCCATAATGAAGGCTGCTGGAATGATTAAATAAGCAGCGAATGTGACGGTAAACGTCTCCAGAAGACGTCTGGTTCTGGTTCTGCAACACGTACCGCTCGTTTCCTGATAAAACTGCTCACGTCGTACCTGAGACTACTCACTTAGTTATTTATTTTAAAGCACAGGGTCATTACACTAAATATTGACGTTTGATTGACTCGTTTATTACTGTTTATTTCTCTTTATGGTATTTTTTAAATGTAAAAAACATTTAATTTGGTTATTTATGAAGGCATCTTTGCTCTCCAGCATTTCCTCTGCACGGTACTGTATATCTGTAAAAATCCCTTATATATAGTGATAATTAAACTCCATTAACCTTCAAACCGTACCCCGCGCACTCGGGTTCAAATGGTGCCGGAACCCGGACGCTGCTCGGAAGACACGCTAACATGGGCAAAGGGCATGAAGTAGAGTCCAAAAAACCAATATAGACATCAGTGTAAATATGTCTGACTTGGGGAGGGGGGTGGCGGGGGGGGGGGTGTAGGCAGCGGATAACGAGAAGAATCACCACCGTGTCATTTTGTGTCTCGGAAAAGCTGGAAAAGTGAGACGTGGCTGTTTGGAGCATTCTGATACGCTACGATGACATTTCCACTTCAGTTCCACAAGAGTTTTTGGCATGGAAACACACACACACACACACACGTCTGTAGGAAATAAGCTTATTGTGCAGTGAGTGAGTGCAGAGGATCCGTCTCAAACAGATCAGCAAGTACAGCTGAGGATCTGGAGCACAGCAGTGTGTGTGTGTGTGTGTGTGTGTGTGTGTGTGTGTGTGTGTGTTATATAACAGATACATGTAAACTTTCCCAGCTGAACAGTTAATTATCTGTGTGTAGCTCAGCCGTGGTTGTGGGATCGGTACCGAGCGGTGAAGGTGAAGAGATCAGACTCGGCTCGGTCACGAACACCCTGAAGCAGATTATTCTTCTGATTATCAACTGAGTCTGTTCCTCGGTCACAGTCTGGTCAAACGCTGAAGTCTTTCACCAGGTTAAACAGCTTCAAGCCTTTTTTCTTCTTTTATTTATGAAAAACTGCTCGTATCACGAGAATGCCGTTGTTCATCAGATGAAGTCAAACGACATGAATGTGATGCCGACAACGTGCGGTCTCACCGTCTGTCTGCGGGGGCGACGTGCGGTCTCACCGTCTGTCTGCGGCGACGACGTGCGGTCTCACCGTCTGTCTGCGGCGACGACGTGCGGTCTCACCGTCTGTCTGCGGCGACGACGTGCGGTCTTACCGTCTGTCTGCGGGGGCGACGTGCGGTCTTACCGTCTGTCTGCGGGGGCGACCTGCGGTCTTACCGTCTGTCTGCGGCGGCGACGTGCGGTCTTACCGTCTGTCTGCGGGGGCGACGTGCGGTCTTACCGTCTGTCTGCGGCGGCGACGTGCGGTCTTACCGTCTGTCTGCGGGGGCGACGTGCGGTCTTACCGTCTGTCTGCGGCGACGACGTGCGGTCTTACCGTCTGTCTGCGGCGGCGACGTGCGGTCTTACCGTCAGTCTACGGGGGCGACGTGCGGTCTTACCGTCTGTCTGCGGGGGCGACGTGCGGTCTTACCGTCTGTCTGCGGGGGCGACCTGCGGTCTTACCGTCTGTCTGCGGCGACGACGTGCGGTCTTACCGTCTGTCTGCGGGGGCGACGTGCGGTCTTACCGTCTGTCTGCGGGGGCGACCTGCGGTCTTACCGTCTGTCTGCGGCGGCGACGTGCGGTCTTACCGTCTGTCTGCGGCGGCGACGTGCGGTCTTACCGTCTGTCTGCGGGGGCGACGTGCGGTCTTACCGTCTGTCTGCGGCGGCGACGTGCGGTCTTACCGTCTGTCTGCGGGGGCGACGTGCGGTCTTACCGTCTGTCTGCGGCGACGACGTGCGGTCTTACCGTCTGTCTGCGGCGGCGACGTGCGGTCTTACCGTCTGTCTGCGGGGGCGACGTGCGGTCTTACCGTCTGTCTGCGGCGGCGACGTGCGGTCTTACCGTCTGTCTGCGGGGGCGACGTGCGGTCTTACCGTCTGTCTGCGGCGGCGACGTGCGGTCTTACCGTCTGTCTGCGGGGGCGACGTGCGGTCTTACCGTCTGTCTGCGGGGGCGACGTGCGGTCTTACCGTCTGTCTGCGGCGACGACGCCTTTAAATGAACATTGTGAGTATTATCAGGCTGACTCAACAACACATCATAACTGTGGAAATATTGCTCTCCCTCAAGCAAATGAAAAAATGAGATAAAAACCAAATTATTATATACACAGCTGGAAATACTTTACACGCTACAAGCAGTCAGGGTTCCCTCAACAACTTTTATTTTTTTAATGAATAAATATGTAAAAGCAGAATATCCTGCATCCGCCCTCTAGCCCAAACACCTCGCAACAGAAACAGAGAAATGTTCATTCTCTCCGTCTTCATTCTCTCCGTCTTCATTCTCTCCGTCTTCATTCTCTCCGTCTTCATTCTCTCTGTCTTCATTCTCTCCGTCTTCATTCTCTCTGTGTTCATTCTCTCCGTCTTCATTCTCTCTGTGTTCATTCTCTCCGTCTTCATTCTCTCTGTGTTCATTCTCTCCGTCTTCATTCTCTCCGTCTTCATTCTCTCTATGTGTTCATTCTTTCTGTCTTTATTCTCTCATATATATATATATATAAAATTATCTTATAATTGCTTCTCTTGTTCCTTTTTTATAGAAGGCACCACATTTCCTCATCACTGAAAATTCGTAGTTTACCAGTTGGAATTACGAGTCTTACGAGGAAGCGGGTTGGAATCTTGTCGTTACGGTAATTACGACATGGCGTGAACGCAACTTTATTTCAAACAATTGTTGATGTGGTGAAGTTTTCTTCAAGTAAGGAGATGTTTATGTAGCGTGTATGGAAGGAGTCTCCAGTGTCAGCGCTGTGTAACAGTCAGAGGTGAAGCTGTAACTTTAACTTTTCCCAAATCTTCATCACAGAGTTTACACTTCACTACTGTTTCTCACTAACACCACACTGTTTATTATCTTATTAACATGAAGAGAGAGAATAAAGAGAGAGAGGGAATAGAGAGAGGGAATAAAGAGAGATAATAAAGAGAGAGAGAATAAAGAGAGAGAGAGAGAATAAAGAGAGAGAGAATAAAGAGAGAGAGAGAGAATAAAGAGAGAGAGAGAGAGAATAAAGAGAGAGAGAGAGAGAATAAAGAGAGAGAGAATAAAGAGAGAGAGAGAGAGAATAAAGAGAGAGAGAGGGAATAGAGAGAGAGGGAATAAAGAGAGAGAGAGAATAAAGAGAGAGAGGGAATAAAGAGAGAGAATAAAGAGGGAATAGAGAGAGAGAATAGAGAGAGGGAATAAAGAGAGAGAATAGAGAGAGGGAATAGAGAGAGAGAATAAAGAGAGGGAATAAAGAGAGAGAATAGAGAGAGGGAATAAAGAGAGAGAATAAAGAGAGAGAATAAAGAGAGGGAATAAAGAGAGAGAATAGAGAGAGGGAATAAAGAGAGGGAATAAAGAGAGGGAAATAAAGAGATAGAATAGAGAGAGGGAATAAAGAGAGGGAATAAAGAGAGAGAATAAAGAGAGAGAATAAAGAGAGGGAATAGAGAGAGGGAATAGAGAGAGGGAATAAAGAGAGAGAATAAAGAGAGAGAATAAAGAGAGGGAATAAAGAGAGAGAATAGAGAGAGGGAATAGAGAGAGGGAATAGAGAGAGAGAATAAAGAGGGATGGTGAGGGAACGAGTGTTTATAGCTGCTATAACGTGAGTGAGGACAGGAACTCACTCGTTTCAGCGATGTTCCACAACATATGAAAATAGACGGTGAGTGTTGGTGAACTGTGTGGTGGAAGAGGAGAAGAGGAATAAACCCTCAGGGACGAGCTCTTGTAGTAAAATAATCAACTTCAGGACGGGAACAGTGACTCTGTTCATCACACCATCACACACTCAGTATTTTACTGTAACGTCCTGAAGTCTTTTATTCCTTACATAACACACACACACACACACACACACACACACACACACACACACACACACACACAGTGTGATGAGAGAGAAACAGACACCGAGTGTGATGTGAGAGGAACAGAACATGTTTTATTTATTGTCGTGTCCACATTTCTGCGTGGATCTCACCCACATGGACCGCTTGGCTTCCTACAACCTTTTAAATCAGAGCTTCTAAACAATCCTCCGGTTCCTCACTGCCGGTCCACACAGAGTGTTCAGAACTGTGTTCAGAACCGTGTTCTGCACCGTGTTCTGCACCGTGTTCTGCACCGTGTTCAGAACTGTGTTCAGAACCGTGTTCAGCGCCGTGTTCTACACCATGTTCTGCGCCGTGTTCTACGCCGCGTTCGGCGCCGTGTTCTGCGTGTGTTCTGCACCGTGTTCAGCACCAGAGCCGTGTTCTGCGCCGTGTTCAGAGCCGTGTTCAGCGCCGTGTTCTGCGCCGTGTTCAGAGCCGTGTTCTGCGCCGTGTTCAGCGCCGTGTTCAGCGCCGTGTTCAGCGCCGTGTTCTGCGCCGTGTTCTGAGCCGTGTTCTGAGCCGTGTTCTGCGCCGTGTTCTGCGCCGTGTTCTGAGCCGTGTTCTGCGCCGTGTTCTGCGCCGTGTTCTGAGCCGTGTTCTACGCCGTGTTCTGCGCCGTGTTCTGAGCTGTGTTCATAGCCAGAGCCGTGTTCTGTGCCGTGTTCAGCGCCGTGTTCAGCGCCAGAGCCGTGTTCTGTGCCGTGTTCTGCGCCGTGTTCTGCGCCATGTTCAGCGCCGTGTTCAGCGCCGTTTTCACAACTGTGTTCAGAATAACTTTTCTCATTGCTTCCCGAGTGTAACTGCTCTCACGTCACCTGAGCAGAGACACTATTAAACCCCGCTTGCTGAGGCAGGAGAGCGATTAAAGGAGGCTTTATAGCTTCTGAGGACCACGACACGTTGTTCCCGGAGTATAATCGGTGCCCTTGATCACTTCTGAAACTTCCTTGCCCACCTTTTTAAAGCTGCTGACAGCAATACGAAGTAAAATCTTCTCTCTCAATCACGTCTCCAGCATTTTCTTGACAGCGTTGCTTTGTATCCGCGTGCCTACGTAGGCTTTGTACCGAAATAAATGAATGTGTCCAACAGCTTGGCTCCTGTTTATTAAAACGAGCTGTTAATCAGAGAATCTCTGTTAATTTACGTGGGATGTTTCATGTAGAGAAGGCGTCATTAGCTGGCAGTCCGGATGTGGACCCAACAAAATATTTCTGCTTTTGGAATCAAATCAAGCATCTGAAGTACTGTAAGAGAATCGGTGTACGACCGGACCCGGCTGTTCAGGTGGAAACTCACCTGTAGTATCAGAATTCTCTAACAGACACTCGAATGTGCGCAAGTGCACGTTTCATTCACTCAGCAACTGCTCACGAGCCCAGGTAGACACTTTTACCTTACCAACCGTACCTTACCGCAAATTGCTACGAGGGTCGAGACAGACGTTTGGAGTATGTGTGTGTGTGTGTGTGTGTGTGTGTGTGTGTGTGTGTGTGTGTACAGCGGCTGTGTCTCAGGTGGTAGAGGGGGTTGTCCACTAATCGTAGGGTTGGCGGTTCGATTCCTGGCCCACATGACCCCACATGACCCCACATGACCCCACATGACCCCACATGACTCCACATGACCCCACATGACTCCACATGACTCCACATGACCCCACATGACTCCACATGACCCCACATGCTGAAGTGTCCTTGGGCGAGACACTGAACCCCAAGTTGCCCCCGATGGCAAGTTAGCGCCTTGCATGGCAGCTCTGCTACCACTGGTGTGTGAGTGTGTGTGTGTGTGTGTGTGAATGGGTGAATGAGACACAGTGTAAAGTGCTTTGGATAAAAGCGTTATATAAGTGCAGACCATTTACTATTTACATATATAATCATTGCCTTCATGAATTATTCATTTCATTATTAATGTTTAACTATTTAGTAAAAGACAAAGAAATCAAAATCCTTTTGGATGAATACACTAATTATCATATTTTAACATAATGCCACTTCTTATCTTCTTCCCATTACGTATCCCCGTCTTCTCATCCTCTCATACACACTTATATAGCGCTTTTTTAACCTTAGTGGTTCCAAAGCCCTTTACACTGGTTCTCATTCATCCATTCTCACACACACACACTCACACACACACACACACACACACACACACACACACACACTCACACACACTCGCACAGCTGCCATGCAAGGCGCTAACTTGACATCGGGATCAACTTGGGGTTCAGTGTCTTGCCCAAGGACACTTCGGTATGTGGAGTCATGTGGAGTCATGCGGGGTCATGTGGGGTCATGTGGAGTCATGTGGGGTCATGTGGGGTCATGTGGAGTCATGCGGGGTCATGCGGGGTCATGCTGGGTCATGCGGAGTCATGCGGAGTCATGCAGGGTCATGTGGAGTCATGTGGGGTCATGCGGGGTCATGCTGGGTCATGTGGGGTCATGTGGAGTCATGTGGAGTCATGCGGGGTCATGCTGGGTCATGCTGGGTCATGCGGAGTCATGCGGAGTCATGCGGGGTCATGCGGGGTCATGCTGGGTCATGTGGGGTCATGTGGAGTCATGTGGAGTCATGCGGAGTCATGCGGGGTCATGTGGGCAAGGAATCAAACTACCAACCCTACGATTAGTGGACAACCCGCTCTACCACCTGAGACACAGCTGCTCCATGGTAAATGTTGTGGTAGTTAGTTATAATATAATCTTGCACAGCACTTTTACCACCTCTTGATTTTCTCCGTACTGGAGCTCAGAGACTCTGGTTCATTCTAAACATGAACCGTCCACGGTCCGTTTTTGTGGCCGATCACACACGTTTATGTAAATGAATTTCCTCGAGGCGTCTCGTCCAGACTTCCACCTCAAGTTCAGAACACACGCTGCTCTGTCCAGAGTGTGAGGAGCTTCTCGAGCGATACCGTGAGCCTTTATACACACAGAGCTGTATATACCTGGACAAATTTTATCTGAATATAAATATACGGATTAAGACCGAGCTCCGAGTGTGTCTAATCTTCCTGTTCAGAGGACCTTTTCATGGAACAAACCTGCCGAGTGGACCACGTTTGAAGGCAATTTTGTTTTGGTCTTTAAACCCTCTTCCTCTGTGCCTCTTTTCTTCATCGAGCTCTTCGTCTTCCTCCACAGCTCGCCCATAAACACTGTACACACTGAGCTACAAGGAATTACATTTTATAAACAAACTGGGTGACAGTTTCAGGTTAAACTGAATGGATGAGAGATTTGAACCTACGTTAGCGTTTCTTTAAAGCGGTCTGGAGTTAAAAGCGCTGTATAAATAAAATATCATTCGGACAAATATTTATGAATTCAGATAAAGAGAAGTTTCGGTTCAGAGGTTCAGTACTGGATCCTAATGACAGGGTTCGGATTTCAGTTGGTTCTGGGCCTCGGGGCAACAGAGTTATGACTCAGACCCAAGACGTGCATTCTCTCTTTGGCAGAAACTGAGACTGGAGGTCTGCTTCTGAGCTCCGTTCCACCTCTGCATCTGATCCAGAATGCAGCTACGTGACTTGTTTTCAACCTTCCTAAGTTCTCCCACTCCACCACACTGCTACGCTCCCTCCACTGCCCTCCTGTAGCTGCTGCGTCACTGAGACTCTCCTACAAAGCCAAAATCGGACCAGCACCCACTTACCTCAAATAACTTACTGCACCCCACACTGCACCACGCTCCCTCTGCTCCTCCAGCACCGCTCGGCTGGACCCACCATCTCTCAGGGTACGAGGAACACCTGCATCAAGACTCTTCTCCGTTCCTGAAACTTCCCCTAGACGTCCGAACCCGAACAGCTGAGTTCAAACCACGTCTAAAGACCTACCTCCTCCTGAAGTACTCAAACTAGCACGTTAAAATAAATAAATAAATAAACTTCTTAGTCCGTGACCCAGTGAACCAGTATCAGGAAGTATTTATTCATCGAGACTTCAAAGCACTTCTGTAAATCTCTCTGGATCAGAGCGTCTGCCAAACGCCGTAGATATCAAACCATCGCTCTGCTTCCCTGTTCCGTGGACGACGTTGCGTCGCTTTCTTGCTCCGCTGAGGACGCCGCTCAGTCTCCTGCTTCAGCTGGGGACATTTTGCCCAGGGGGCCAGGACCGCCAGAGGGCCCTGGGGGGGTGGTCTCACTATGCCTTTGTCTACGCTGCCGTATTTTGTCTTTGCCACAGTGTTTTGTTTGCTAGCTGTAGAGTGTTTCGTCTGTCGTTTGTTATTAAATGTTTGAGAATCTGCACTTGCTTCCGTCTGTACTTTGAAACGTGACATGATGGAGGTGAGAGGAAGCGAGTCGATGAGAAAGAAGAAAGGAAGTTTTGAATGATTGAGCAAGGAAGAAGAAAGAAGGAGGGAAAGAAAAAGAATTAAATAAGAAGAAAGAAGAAAAGAATGGAAGAAAAAAATAAGAAGAGAAATAATAATGGAAGAAAGGAAAAGGGAGAAAAGGGAGGAACACAGTGATGCGGAAAGACACGAAGGAGTGAATAATAATAATAATAATAATAATAATAATAATAATGATAATAATAATAATAATAATAATAATAATAATAATAATGATAATAATAATAATAATAAAGAGAGATACGAGAGCGAGAACACAGTGATGGAGTATTGCGTGTGATTTGTGTTTTGGATTTCAGCGTCCTGTCTCCGTGGTGATCTGCTCTCGGCTCAGCTGTTAAACAGCTTTTCATTTTCATTTGTTCTGGATAAAAGAGGAGAAACAATCCGACGCTCCCACCGAAGTCCTTTTAATCCCAACACCCAGGTTCTGCACCGTGTAGATAAAGAGATTTCACTCGGGGATCCGTGTTCCTCACCACACTTCTGATGACTGACATTTCAGCACTGTGTTCAGCACTGTGTGTGTGTGTGTGTGTGTGTGTTCAGCACTGTGTGTGTGTGTGTGTGTGTGTGTGTGTGTGTGTGTGTGTTCAGCAGTGTGTGTGTGTGTGTGTGTGTGTGTGTGTGTGTGTGTGTGTGTGTGTTCAGCAGTGTGTGTGTGTGTGTTCAGCAGTGTGTGTAAAGCAGTGTGTGTGTGTTCAGCAGTGTGTGTGTGTGTGTGTGTGTTCAGCAGTGTGTGTGTGTGTGTGTGTGTGTGTGTGTGTTCAACAGTGTGTGTGTGTGTGTGTGTGTATGTTCAGCAGTGTGTGTGTGTGTGTGTGTTCAGCAGTGTGTGTGTGTGTGTGTATGTTCAGCAGCGTGTGTGTGTGTGTTCAGCAGTGTGTGTGTGTGTGTGTGTGTTCAGCAGTGTGTGTGTGTTCAGCAGTGAGTTTCAGCAGTGTGTGTGTGTGTGTGTGTGTTCAGCAGTGTGTGTGTGTTCAGCAGTGAGTTTCAGCAGTGTGTGTGTGTGTGTGTGTGTTCAGCAGTGTGTGTGTGTTCAGCAGTGAGTTTCAGCAGTGTGTGTGTGTGTGTGTGTTCAGCAGTGTGTGTGTGTTCAGCAGTGAGTTTCAGCAGTGTGTGTGTGTGTTCAGCAGTGTGTGTGTGTGTGTGTTTTCAGCAATGTGTGTGTGTGTGTGTGTTCAGCAGTGTGTGTGTGTTCAGCAGTGAGTTTCAGCAGTGTGTGTGTTCAGTAAGAGTAAGACTCGGGTCTTTGCGGGACGGTGTGAGATCTGAGGAACAGAGGAACAGAGGAACAGAGGAACTGAGGAAGGTATCAGCTGCAGTGGAGATGAAGCTTTGTGTTCTGGTTAAAGGAACAGAGTCGGAGTTCATTCTTAAACGATTCAGTCTTTTAGAACGAGTCACTTAAATGAACGAATCCGTGAACTCAGGCTACGTTTACACAACCATCTACCATCATTTGCGTCAAAGTGACCCCCGTTCACACGGGTCCGTGGACACGACTAAACTCCAGGCCAGTAGGTGGCGATGTCATTTTGTAAAGAAACACTATGCGGCTGCGCTCATCAGCTTTCACATCAACGTGTCCGCCGTATTGATCCGGACATGACTTCCCTATAAACAAACACAAATACACGAATTACAATCACCATAACGTTTACATTTCTCAGACGATTTCACTGCGTTATGATCTTCACCCAGAGAAAACAGTCCCGTCTCCAGTTACGGTCTCCATAGTTAGACCTGGAAATGATTCATTATCGTGAGGAACTGTGAGAACTGGCGCATGTCCAGCAGAGATCCGGATTATTCTTCTTAGTTAATAAATCCAGCTAGCACATAGTGTCGTGTAAACGAACCACATAAAACGTTTTCCGTCGTCATGGAAACGGCCCCTGGGTCACTGCTTTCATGGGCACTGTAATACAACATCAACAATCACTGCCTGCTTTTACTTCACATGATCTCTACAAGTGCTACTGAACACTCTGTTCTACATCTGTGAAGGAAGAACGGAAGAACGGATAAAATAGGCAAGGAAAGAACGACGGAAGGAAAAGATCCAGTGATGGAGAGATGATGAAAGAAATGGGGGAGCTATAAAAGAAAACAAGAAAGATGGAGTGGATGACCGAGTGAATATATTAAATAAGGAAGAAATGGAGGAAAGAAAGACAAATGAAGAACGAATGGATCACATGCTGCAGAATTCAAGATGAAAGGAGCAAAAAAGAAATGACTGAAGACATGAAAGGAAAAAATGTGGAGGAAAGAAAGTAAGAATCCAGTGATGGACAGATAAAAGGAGCAAATGATTAATGAGAAGGAAGAAACAAAGGAATCGGAGTGAATCATTTAACTGAACCGATTCGGTTAAACGATTCAGTGAATCGACTCTGCTGGGCGAGTCATTTATCACACATCAGTTTTCTAATCGCACTCGGAGGGTTTTCTCTGTAAAATTCCGTGTATTAATGAATGTGATTTAAACACGGGGTGAAGAATACTCCGTAACTCTACTTCATCCATATACATGCGGATTATTTTGGCGTGTTCACACTTTACATGAGTATTATTGAAATTGAACACAGAATGGCAGATCAACTCAGAACCTTTTCTCCCTGTATTTTATCCTGTTAATTAAAGTGAAAAACAATAAGAATCATTTTAGGAGGAAAAAATGAACAATGAAAATATGTAAAATAACCTGGTTGCATAAGTTTGCACACCCCTAAACTTGTACTCAGCTGAAGCAGCTGTAGATTTGATCACAGCGTTCAGTATTTTTGAGGAGGAGTCCATCAGTTCGGAGCTTCTTCACTTATTCTTCCTTATTAAAGCGTTCTAGCTCTGTCAGATGGGCGGGGCGTCTCCTGTACACTGCCCTCTTCAGGTCACACAGTAGATGTCTGATTGGATTTAGGTCTGGACTTCAAAACCTTGAACTTGTTTAGATGAAGCCATTCCTCTGTTGATCTGGAGGTCTGCTTCGGGTCGTTATCATGCTGAACGGTGAAATTCCTCTTCATCTGAAGGGTTTCAGCAGAAGCTGTAAGGTTTTGTGCCAGAACTGGCTGGTATTTGGAGTTATTCATGATTCCCTCCGCGCTGATTAAAGCCCCAGTTCCAGCTGTATGATGCTGCCACCGCCGTGCTTCTCCATGAGCTGCTGTTCTTCTGCTGATGTGCTGTGGGTTTTGTGCCAAACATATCTTTTGGTATGATGGTATTAAGTTCAACACATTATTCCACATGGTTTGGGGAGACTGGATGTATTTTTATTTATTTTTTGGTTAAAGTCTTCCGTCTTGCCCCTCTACCCCACAGCCCAGAGAGCTGAAGGGTTCAGGAGATTGCTGTCACATGTAGGGAGCAACCAGTACTCGCCAGATCTTGCTGTAATTATTGAAGTGTTGCTGTCGGCCTCTCTGCAGCCTCTCTGCAGCCTCCCTGACCTCCAGATCTTCTCATCAATTTCAGAGGGACGTCCTGTTCTCAGTAGTGTCCCTGTCATGCCATATTTCTCCACTGATGATTATCTTTACAGTGTTCCAGGGTCTATCCGACGCCTTGGAGATTTATTTCTGACCCTCTCCTGATGGAGATTCTGATGAGATCCAGGCTTGATGCAGTTCTTGCGAGTAACGGATATGCAACCAAATATTGAGTGTTATTTCCTTTAAGACGTGTCTGTTAACACTGTGTGCTTTTACTCACCTAAAAATCCCAGTGTTCTGATACGGAAGGTTCTGTGTCCTGTGGTGTTTAACACGTCTAGATGTAAACACCAGGAAGTAAACAAAAGCTGAAATCCTAAACTCTCGTCTCACCTCCATCTTTTGATCTCGAACCCGAGTGTCTTTGGTGTAGAGCACAAACACATGAACTGGCCTTGCGTTCCAGTAGTTTCGGAGGAGACTGTATACTGAATAACAGAACATTTTAGAAAGTATTGATTTTGGGATGGAACATAACATTTTTATTTTTTTTTGCATGTGAGATCATTTTCAAAATACATTTCAAATGCATTATTTATTTATTTTTCTGTATGGACGTAATGCGGTCAGGTGAGGGGTCAGGTGAGGGGTCAGGTGAGGGGTCAGGTGAGGGGTCAGGTGACGGGTCAGGTGACGGGTCAGGTGAGGGGTCAGGTGAGGGGTCAGGTGAGGGGTCAGGTGAGGGGTCAGGTGAGTAGAGAAACACCTGCGACTTCCTTCTTCCTGCTCCGTGGTGATGTTGATGTTGTTGATTGATCACGACGATGGATTTGTGAATAACGTGGATTAGCTTTCGAGTGTTAAGAATGTTTATTGTGTGTGTGTGTGTGTGTGTGTGTGTGTGTGTGTGTGTGTGTGTGTGTGTGTGTGAGAGTTGTGGGCGTATTTCCCTCTCTACCCCTCTCCCTCAGCGCTGTGTGTTCACGCTAGTGTGAATCCGTCGTGCTAATGGGGCGAGAGGAAACAGAACATTTACAGCTCTCACACATTGGAAGATGATGTCTGGTGTTTGACTGCAGCACCACGTAGTCTCTCTCTCTCTCTCTCTCTCACTCTCTCTCTCTCTCTCGCACACGCTCTCTCTCTCTCTCTCTCTCTCTCTCGCACACGCTCTCTCTCACACACACACACACTCACTCACTCTCTCTCTCTCTCTCTCACTCTCTCTCTCTCTCTCGCACACGCTCTCTCTCTCACTCTCTCTCTCTCTCTCTCGCACATGCTCTCACTCTCCCTCTCTCTCTCACTCTCTCTCTCTCTCTCTCTCTCGCACACGCTCTCTCTCACTCTCTCTCTCTCGCACACGCTCTCTCTCTCACTCTCTCTGTCTCTCACTCTCTCTCTCTCTCTCTCGCACACGCTCTCTCTCACACACACTCACTCTCACTCTCTCTCTCTCTCACTCTCTCTCTCTCTCGCACACACTCTCTCTCTCTCTCTCTCTCACACACACTCTCACTCCCTCTCTCTCTCGCACACACTCTCTCTCTCACTCTCTCTCTCACTCTCTCTATCTCTCTCTCACACACACACACTCTCACTCTCCCTCTCTCTCTCACTCTCTCTCTCACTCTCTCTATCTCTCTCTCACACACACACACTCTCACTCTCCCTCTCTCTCTCACTCTCTCTCTCACTCTCTCTCTCTCCCTCTCTCTCTCTCTCTCTCTCGCACACGCACTCACTCTCACTCTCTCTCTCTCTCTCTCTCTCTCGCACACACTCTCTCTCTCTCTCTCTCTCTCAACACTTGTTTTGTTTCTAAAGAGCGCTTGTGGTCAGGATTAAACTTTCAGGTTTTGTCATTGTTTCCGGTGTAGCTCATTGATTCTAGAGGCTAATCTGTAGCCGCTGGGAAGCGACAGCGTTCGCGCGCTCTTAATCGTTTAACTGGAACGGCGTCTCTCGCCCACGTCCGCCGAGGCGATCACGCCGGACGGCTTCGATTTTTACCGACGCTGTGATTATCTCGGTTATTTCTGCTGCCTGCTCGCGTCCCTGCCAGAGCTTCACTTCTGTCCAAGTGTTCAGTCGATAACGTTATTATTATCTTCAGAACCGTCATCGTAATCTGATCATCTGCTTACTTCTACCTCACTTCATTACACAACTAATTTGGACTAAATGTTTATTTCATATTGATCTGCTGCGTGTATTAAACCTCAGACCCACAGTGTCACCTTTATAGACGTTCATAAAATGTGCAGCTCAGGGGAAAAGGATTTCACTTTAACGCCGAGCGTAATGTTCAACACGGACCCGCGCTTTTTCTCCGCTGATGACGTGTCCGGTATGGTGTACAGTAAATCAGACACTCAGGATTATCCAGATTAAACGTGTGTGTGAAGGTTTTGATCCCAGCTCCAGAGTTATTGGCATCGCATGATTAGTAACATGAAGAGGACGCTGTGTAATAGGGCTGGACAGTATGATGGTATAACCTCCGTATCACGATACCTGAGGTCACAATACACTTTTCTGAGATATCTCGGGTATCGTGATAACTTATTTTTTATTGTTATATCTATATTTACAAATACAATGGCTATAAAGTCTACACACCCCTGTTAAAACAGCAGCTTTCTGTGATTTGTAAAAAATGAAACAAAGAGCCATAATTTCAGAAGATTTCCAGCAGGTATTTCCAGGTCTCGCTCAGGAGCGGGCCACGAAGGCATTAGATGTGCCACGGAGCACCGTGAACACCGTCGTGAACACCTGGAGAAAACATGGCACGACAGAGACGTTACCGAGAACAGGACGTCCTTCAAAACGGACGAGAAGACGGAGAGAGAACGGGTCAGGGAGGCTGTCAGGAGACCTACAGCAACGACACAGGAGCTGCAGCTCTTTCTGTCGAGCGCTGATGACTCTCTCCTGTATTCTTCCTCTGTCTGGAGAGAGATAATAATACGAGAAATAATAACCATGCGATCCTGGCTACACTAAATACACAATACTTAATACATATAAACATATATCCAGTCTCCCAAAACCATGTGGAGTAATGTGTGAAAAACAGCAGCACACCAGCACAAGAACCAGCACAAGAACCAGCACAACCCCCCCGGGGTGAAGCATGGTGGTGGCAGCGTCATGCTTTAAGGCTGCTTTTCTCCAGCTGGAGCTGGGGCTTTAGTGAAGGTGGAAGAAATCCTGAATTGCTCCAAATACCAGTCGATTTTGGCACAAAACCTTCCGGCATCTGCCAGTAAACTGAAGATGGAGAGTAATTTCACCTTTCAGCATGACAACGACCCGAAGCACACATCCACAATCAACAGCGGAACGGCTTCAGCAAAAGATGATGAATGTTTTTGAGTCCAGACCTGAATCCAACTAGAAATCTAAAAATGGGGTGACCTGAAGCGGGCTGTGCACACGCGGGAGATGCCCTCACAATCTCATGGATCTGGAACGTTTTTGCAGGAGAGAGTGGGAAAATATCGCCAAGTGGAGACGTGGCACGCTGATAGACGCTTCCCCAGAAAGACCGAGTGGTGTAATAAAAGAGTATAAAACGCTGTTAGTTTAGGGGTGTGTATACTTATGCACTCTGTGTCAGTTTGGTTTTCAGTGGCATTGTGCAAGTTTACATTAAAGGTGGGAATGTTCTGATTCGATTTATCTTGGTTTAATTATTTACATCACAGAACCCTGCTGTTAACAGGGGTGTGTAGACTTTTCACATCCGCTGTGTGTATATATATATATATATATATATATATATGTATATGTATATATGTGTGTGTGTGTGTGTGTATATTATGTTACGTACTAAACCTTTTAGAAATGTAATTATTTGAAAACAAAAAATTGTTAAACCTAGATACGGTAAAACGTTGTGTTATAGAAATGTCTTCAAATATTATTATAGTATATCGTATCAGGTATTATTATTATTATTATTATTATTATTATTATTATTATTGCTCTCCAGAAATTGTCTTTCTCTATACAGAATGTATCCATGTTGTATTTTGTAGATCTGTAAATAGATGTTCACGGAGGAGGACCCACGATTCCCTCCGACCCTGTTCGACGTTACAGGAAGAGCCTCGGCGCTGCGTTTCTCTCCAGGGGACGCGGCGCTCCATCAATTATTAATCATTTGGAAACTTATGCAGTATTTTGCTGAAAATAAAACTTCCAGTCTTTTTTCCGTTCTTGTCGAGTAATTCTTGAGAAAAATCTCTCGCCGAGTCTTCAGCTGTGCGTAATATTTATTTTATACCATAATTTCTGGCCTTTCTCTTAAAGGGCGCCAATAATTCTGGAGTTATTTGACGGTGTGAACAGGAAGATGAGTATCTCTGCTTTCCTAATGTCTGCTTTCAGGGAAGCGTTTAAAGACACTAAGAATCTGCTTTTTTTTTTTATGGCGTCGTTCATCCACATTTACATTGAACGTCTGGCGTTGTGTTCAGGTGCGTTACATCAAATGCACATCAATCTTCAGCTATAACGCGCTAATGATGGGGGGGGGGGGGGGTGTCTTCCTGCACATTTTTACTCCTTAATCAGATTTGCCTGGTGTCTGTGATTTTAAAATGAATGAACGAGTAAATAAATATATAAATAAACGCACAGAAGTGTTGCGTTTGATGCGTTTCCTAAATCACGCCATCTATAAAGTCTCGAGTTCATTTTCCGGCATCGCTCCGTCACAGCGCTGGCCGCGTGGCTGTAATGTGAGCAATCGCTCCTATTAGGAGATGTAAAAGGAATGTTGGAGCTTGAAAGCCCTCCGAAAGCTCATTACGCGAGTGTGTTCCAGGCCGCCGTGTGATGAATCTGCGCTCGCTCCTGTAATGTGACGCTTCTACGCCGCCGTGGCTCCAGGCCTCTGCGCCGCAAATCACATTTCAGCAACGTTATGAAGAGTAATAACGGGTCCGAGTGTCGCCGTCCGACATCTAATAACACGTGTGTCGTTAACCCCAGACACACACACACACACACACACACACACACAATCCTCTAAACACGATCACGTCCACGGCTAACGGAACAGATTAGCGATGACTCGTTGTGTTCTTTTTACGTCTGCTTTAATTTGGGAACTCGTTTGTATGTTAGCGAAACAGTTTTTAAAAAATCACTTGAATTAGAAGCAGACGTCCTTCTTCACAAGCGCTAGCTAGCTGTAAGAAACTGTTGCTAAACAGAGCTGACTAGCTGTGCGCGATGTTAGCATTTTGTCCTGCGAAAAATAATGATAATAATAAATTCTCCTTTAATAGCAATAAATCTGAAAATATAATTGAACTCTTTGTGTTTTGTTAATTTGTTAATAAATATATCATGATACAGACCTTTTCTGTAGTTTGTCCTATAAATGTACAAAGCTAAAACTAAATCATGACTTTCAGCCAGTCATCTTTAGCATAACCATTCTAACGCTTTTAACACACAATAAATGACTAGTAAGAAACATCTCTACATGTTCCTCCTCGTTCAGAAATGCCAGGATATATGAATACACACAAATATGCAAATTTGGAAACACTCCTATATCATCTAGCTGTTTTTAACAAGTTAATATCACTAGCGTTTGCTAACTTAGCTAGCTGGTTAGCTAGCTGTTAGTATACAAGAGTTATTTTGATGAATTTCATATGAAACGTTGACTCTCTGTGGAGGAAGCGCTGAGTAAGCTAAAGCTAGCTAGCCGGCTACACTACAAGCTACATGGCTAACGTAGCTGGATTGATGTCATCTCTTCTGCTAATTACAAATAATAAAACAAAGCTGGTTTTTTTTCTTCATTTGATGTCTTTAGCAGTCAGTATTTCTTTCTCAGCGCCACCTGGTGGATAAAATAATCAAACTAATTACAAGATGCTTGATTTAGAAATGATGAACTGTGTCACCCGCTACTGGTATTAGCAGTCAGTTAAGCTAGCTAGCGTAAGTAGTAGCTTTATTAGCTCACGTGTAAAAGTCTGCGGCTGCCTCGGAGGTAGGATGAAATTGATCGATTGATCGATTAACAAGCAGTTAATCCACTGTTTAACAGCAGACGCACTACCGGCAAGCTAGAGTTCCAGAATGTTCAACTAGCTAGCTAACGATTATTAGTTATGAAGTTAAAAGGCTCATCGCTAACAAGATAACTAGCTAGCTCTCAGCGATCAGCTAACGTTTCTTCCGACCCTACACTGGAAAGTAATGAAGTAATCCACACAGAACAGCACAAAGCATTTGATTTAATCGATTAATCTGTGTTTTATGAATTTAAACTGTATACAGTTCCATTTAAAGTGTGATGTTTTGGCTAGCGAGAAGCTAGCCTGTTACTAATCTTCGCTTTATAGCAGCGTTATATCGTTTCTGGTGTTAATAAAACATGATCGAGGGGTATCATTTCAACATTTCTTATCTCTTTTTTTCTTCGTGGGATGATGAAATAAATGCGGCGGAGTGCTCAGGCGTTTTGGGCTCGGCTGTGCACTTTAGCATCTCCTCCGCTGTAGAGGCTTATCTTTTATTTACTAGAACATCCAAACAGCACCAGCCGAAACCAAGCTGCTGGAGATTCGGAGAAGAAAAAAAAAGAAGAAAAAAGGAAAGACACGATGGAGGCCTGTGTGGGATTTCTCTCTCAGATACTGATCTCTAACTCTAAATCTCTACAAAACCCCTGCAGGAACGTATAAACCTGACCTTTCACCAATAAATAAATAAATAAAGACAGTACAGAATCAAAAATCAAGGGTGCTATATACAGAAGCTGACTTTCCAGGAAAATGTCTGTTTTTGTTTCAAATTGGTTATAGGTAAATGCGCGTAACTGAGGAACAGAAGCTACGCTAAAGCTAGTCAGTTTTCTCTTGCTGACTTTTCACTCGCCAGATTACACACTTTACCTTCAGCCATTGCCTGAGAGAATATTCACAGCCATCATCATCATCATCTGACATTCGCTCTCTTTGCGGTTCGACACCAACACTAAGAGCAGAGGGTGTAAGAACAACGATAAACCACCTCTGACACACCGATCAGCCAGAACATTAAAACCGCCTGCCTAGTATCGTGTAGGCCCCTCGCTCCTTGTGCCTCCAAAACATCTCTGAGCCGTCGAGGCATGGACTTCCACAAGACCTCTGAAGGTGTGCTGTGGTTTCTGGCACCGAGACATCAGCAGCAGATCCTTTAAGTCCTGCGAGGATCTACTGGACTTGTTTGTCCAGAACATCTCACAGACACTCAATGGGATTGAGATCTGGGGAATCTGGAGGTCGAGTCAACATCTTGAACTCTTTATGTTCCTCAAAGCGTTCCTGAACAGTGTGTGCAGTGTGTCAGGGAGCGTTATCCTGCTGAAAGAGGACACTGATGTTGGGGGTTACCGTGAAGGGGTGAACTCGGTCTGCAGCAGTGTTTAGGTAGGTGCTACGTGTCAAAGTGAGCTTACCGCAAACGTCAATGATTTGTAGTGATGTTTGATGAGAACCTACTGGATTATCAGGTGTGTTACTGGATCAAACACAGCATTATGGGTAATTTGGAGTTCATGGGTCATTCGACTGCTTGGGACCTTCTTCAGTGCATCAAAGTGAGGTTCATTTTAATTAGGCCAAGTTTGTTGGTTAAAAAACTACAGCCTTATGGGTTTTTAGATTAGTAGAAAACCTGTCAAAGCTCCTGCGTGTATTAGAACATCCCAGTCAAAGCCCGTCTGAGTCAGAGCCTGTGGAAAGCCTTCGTGAAAACGTTCACCAACAATTACTGGTATAAATCCCAATCACGTCCATTTCACTTGCCAGGCTTAATACTAAAAAAAAGGTGGAAAACTTCAAGGGGGTGAATAGTTATGCAAAATATTAAATAGAAGTTATTATTGATGCTGCAATTCGGAGTCATTTTCCCACCGTTGGAGCAAAAAAAAAATTCCACATGGCTGCACGCATAATCTTGAATTTCAGACATCTGCTGATTTCCACATCAACATAATTTCCTTCCTCTGCAAATTTCAAAACAGCCTTCATTATCAAAGCAGGGAAAAAAACCCTAATCTGCCTTGGGCTCTGTTAAAATCTGTTAAAATATCAGATAAACGGAGCAGTAATGAGAGGCGGAACACCTCACAGCTCACAAACCATTTTAAACTCTTTCCCAATGGTTTTATAATGTGAGAGATAAAATGGAGCCAGTGTTCTAGCGTTTCTCTCAGCTGCTCAAACAGCATTCATCTTCAGAAGGTCCTCATTCACAGCCCCATACATCTTAATTCCTCACTAGAACTAGATCATACAAATGACTTCTTTTGAATGAGTAATGGTTTAAAAAATACTTGCTGTGTTTTCCGTTGATTTGCCGTTTTATGTTCCAGTGTAAAAAAAAAAACGTACCGAGACGGAACCTTGAGAGGAATCAGACTCAAAAGAGAACCCATCCTCATCTGGATGACACCAGACAGTGCGATTATAAATAAATAAATCCTTCTGTAATGTGTACTGTGGAGTCAGAAAGTGCAGCTGCAAAGCAGGAAATTCTTTACAGTTATACAGGAAGTCATGTTTTGTTCACTGAGGGAGACTTGAGTGCAGAACTGTTCGAGGCAATCGCAGACCAAAGTAATCTTCATGGTTTTTAAGTGCTACCATTCTCAGTAATCATGTATCTTTAGGCTGCACAATGTTGGAGGACATCCTCTCAGCAGCAGCGAGTGATTTCCAACTGATGAGAACTCCCATCAGAAGAAGGGCGTCAGGGTCGGGTGAGGTCTGGAGAGCAGAAGGGGTCAGGATCACTGGTATCTCAGGAGCATCATGGACAGATGTTCACAGATTCCCATGATTGGTTAGTGTCGCTGTGATTGATAGGGAGAGAGAGAGAGAGAGTATGCCCCTCCCTCCCTGAGAACACGCCCAGTTTTGCTCTCTTGGGCACGGATGGCTGCGTCATCACCGGGATTCGAACTCAGGATTTCCCAACGTTTTTCACAGCCCCGTAGAGTTATTATTGCACCTAGTGGTTGAACATGGCAACTACAAGCACTAAGAGACGTTCACTGGGGCAGGAATCACGCTGCTCAATGCTCGGGGGACGGGCAGCGAACAGGACAGTTAATGACCGGGTTGCCAGAGTTGCGTTCTTTACTCCAAATTGGGATAGTTTAAAATTACTGCCAAATAATTGGAATTAAATCTAATAAATTTAAACAGACAGTGTAAGTATAAACAGTGTTTATATATGAAACATACCGAAACATTTCTAGTGTAAAATATATTCACCTCGGCAAGCTTCTTTCTCTCCACACAAAGGCTGAGGGGGACAAAAAGAAGATAAATGAATCTATCCTTTCCAATGCCTGGATTTGTTTTTCGATCTAGTTTCAGGTCTTCTGGGATGTATTCAAGGTGAAGAAACCTGGCAACCCTATTATTACCTCAAACACAGTTTCTTCTAAAACCGCTCCAAGCCAGCTGCTAGACTGTACGCTGTCTAATACAGGGTTACTCTCAACAGTCATAAGTCAAGTGTGATAGCCTCGCAACTTTATTTAGTTTGCGTTTACTTTCTTTATTAACGTCATGCTGCCAGATCAGGACCCCATGCACACACCACGCTGTAGATAGCGGTTTATTTCCCGATCTGATCGGAAGCATGTAGCTGGCTGTTTTATGTGCAGATAAACACAGTTATTTACGACAGAACTCAGATTATTGCTACACTGCCTGCACTTAATTTGTAAAACCCGAGTTCCCAGAACGGTGAGAGAGGGGCGAGAGAGGGGCAAGAGAGGGGTGAGAGAGCGGCGGGAGAGGAGCGAGAGAGGGGCGAGAGAGGAGCGAGAGCAAGAGAGGGGCGAGTGTGCAAGACAGTGCAGAGAGTGAATATTCTAGAACGTATGGACTCGAGCCCGGCTGATCGTAAAGGTGCAATTTCATGAATAATAAAAATGCGCACAAGGTCTCTCGCTTTACCCCAAACGTAGTCGCTCAGCCAAGACGAGGGTCACGTAGCTAATGGAAGTCATTCTCAACTGGAATATCAGAGTCTTCTCTTCCTCAGACCACATCCAGTTCCACAAAGCACACTAAGGAGTATATAATAACGTTCACATTTTCGTTTGGTTTACCAACGTGAAATTTAATTACTGTATAATTTACTGCATAATTTACTGTATAATTACTATTTGAACCGTGCTACGTAACGTTATATGACAGAAATTCGCTAGCTGGCTGATCCTAAGCTCTAAGCTCCGCCCACTCTTAGTTTTCTGTCAAGGTAAAGCTTTTTTTTAAGGAGGGCGGAGTTTATGATCAGGCCACGACATCAGCTCAGGAAGGTTGTGTTAGCATTACGAGTGAGGGTGTGGTGTGATGAAGCGGAGTTACTGTCACCACTCCAGAGTTGATTAATTTCCTCTAACAGCACATCCCTGAGTGAGTGTTTTATTCCTCTCGCACCACAGCGGTGTACCAACGATAACAAATCTGAATGGATTACAGACCAGCGTCACACATTTATAGATCTGTTTATACTTCATGTAACAAATTTAATCGTAGCTTGCTGCGTCGTGTTCCAGAGAAAACGCAAAGAAGCGTAAACTCCTCCGTCCTGAAGACAATTACATTTATTCATGTAGCAGATACTTTTATCCAAAGCGACTTACAAATGAGGAAACACAAGCAAAGTGATGTATCAAGCGGAGAACAATACGAGTAGTGCTGCTGTACAAGATCTTTAATTGAGTTCTAGAGAAGTAAAGTGCGCAGAGTCGAGGTGTAAGTGCCAGAGTAGGTTTGTTTATTTATTTATGTATTTATTTATTTTCTAGGGGTTGGTTAGGTGTTGACGGAAGAGGTGGGTCTTTAGCTGTTTTTTGAAGATGGTGAGAGATTCTGTGGTCCGGATTGAGGTTGGAAGTTCATTCCACCACTGAGGGACGGTTAGTGTGAAGGCTCTGGAAAGGGACCTTGCGCCACGCTGAGTGGGAACTGCTAAACGTTGGTCGCTAATCGATCGCAGATTGCGTGAGGGAACGTAAGCCTTCAGGAGAGAGTTGAGGTAGGGGGCGCTGTTCCAGACAAGGTCTTGTAGGTGAGCATCAAGGCCTTGAATCTGATGCGGGCGGCTACAGGAAACCAGTGGAGGAGATGAAGAGGGGTGTGACATGGGTTCTCTTGGGCTGGTTGAAGACGAGGCGTGCTGCTGCATTCTGAATCATCTGAAGGGGTTTGATGGAGCTGCTGGGAGGCCCGAGAGTAGTGCATTGCAGTAGTCCAGTTTTGAGATAACACGATCCTGGACTAGTATCTGTGTAGCCTGTTTGGTGATGTAGGGTCTGATTTTCTTGATGTTGTACAGAATGAACCTACAGGACTGTGCAGTTGTTCAGATGTGGTCTGTAAAGGTCAAGCTGTCATCAAGAATCACCCCAAGGTTCCTGGCCGTCCTGGTTGGCATGAGTGTGGTTGAGCTGAGCTGTACAGTGAGGTTGTGGTTGATTGAGGGACGGGCTGGGATGACGAGAAGCTCAGATTTTCCAGGTTGAGCTTAAGGTGGTGTTCCCTCATCCAGACCGAGATGTCTGACAGGCAAGCAGAGATGCGGGCAGAGACGGATGGATCTTCAGGCTGGAAGGACAAATAGAGCTGGGTGTCATCAACATAGCAATGATATGAGAAGCCATGAGACTCATTCACCTGCCCTAGAGATGTAGTGTAAAGAGGAGTGGACCCAGAACTGACCCCTGTGGAATGCCAGTTGTGAGTTGCTGAGTTTCAGAAGCTCCTCCCCTCCACAACACCTTGAAGGATCTGTCAGAGAGATAGGATTCCACCCAGCGCAGAACCGTTCTGGTGATGCCCAGGCTGGAGAGAGTTGACAGGAGGATCTGATGGTTCACAGTGCGAAAGCAGCAGAGAGGTGGAGTAGGATGAGGACAGATGATCTAGAGGTTGCTCCTGCTAGTCATAAGGCTTCAGTGACGGAAAGCAGAGCAGTCTCCGTGGAGTGGTTGCTCTTGAAGCCAGACTGCTTGGTGTCCAGGAGGTTGTTCTGTGTGAGAAAATTGGAGAGTTGATTAAAAAACGGCTCTTACAAGAGTTTTGGAAAGAAAAGGGAGGAGAGAAACAGGTCTGTAGTTGTCAACCACAGCAGGGTTAAGGGGTTGAGAACTGGGGTTGAGAACTGGTTCCTGATTGATGTAACCTTGTTGGAAAAGAAAGTGGCGAAGTCATCTGCAGTGAGAGAGGTAGGGGAAGGGGGAGGAGGGGGACAGACGTCGGAAACCTTCAAGTTACACCTTCACCTCTTCTGACACTAGAGACTCCTTCCGTAAACATTACACAAATAAACATCTCCTTCCTTTAAGAAAACGTCACAACATCTACGAGTATTTTTCTTTAATCCGCCGTACACGTCCCTGTGAATGAGCTGTTGCTATAGAAACCATAACGTATTAGCTGTCACATAGCCGTATTATTATTAGCCGCTGTTGTAGAGAACTAATCAACACCTGAGGACCAATCAGAATCCAGAATCAGCGCTGTGGAACTTTCTTGCAGACTCTTTGTGATACTTTCCTGAGTTATACTAATATTCCTGTCACGCAGAAGCTCCGTTCTGCTGATTTTTTGCCCCATTATGTCTGCTCTTGGTTTAAACACTCACCGAACACACACACACACACACACACACACACACCTCTTCCTGTCAGAGTCCATTAAAAACCCGCCACTCCAGAGCGATCTGTCTCTTTTAGCATGGCCCTTTAGGCAGAAGAATTGATTGTGCTTGTTAGTTATGAGTTTATTTGTCATCATGAGAGGCGAAGAAGACGGATTCCTCGCTCTGTTCTTCCTGTTCGGAGGTTTTGTGAACAGCTCCGTTCCACTCCTTCAGCGCCGAGTGTGCATAATCAGGGCGCTCCCGCAGGAGCAAGGTCACTGCCAGTTCAGCGCTAACGAATTAAACGATTTCGGTGTTTTCGCCCGCGAGGTGGCTTTTTGTCATGAACAATGGATTTCCGCAGATTTTTTCTGCCTTTATTATTCATGCGCAGGCCACGAGGGACAAACCGCACAAAGACACCGCGCGGGATATTCAGCCTCCGGAATGATCGACACACACGCCGAGCTGCATCTCATCACGTCTCCCGAACACACGGGTCACGCCGTGCGCGTACAATTACTTCCTGAGCCCAGCTGTTCCTGTGCGCAAAGTACTGGCGCCCCTGTAAGTCACTCATCAATGGATCAGGAGCAGTGTAGGAGCAGATATGAATTGGGTGGTGGATTATCCTCAGGATAACTCGCCGTGTGTGTGTGTGTGTGTGTGTGTGTGTTGCTTGTGTACGTGTTCATATACAGACTTCTAGCTAAACCGACACACACTGTCATCATTCACGTGAGGAACGTTCCTGGTATTCAGAGTCGAGTTACGCGGCTGCTGAAGCTCGGAGGATTAAAATCTCCTGTGTGTGGGTGTGATCGTATATATTTATTTATTAAATCCTATTATATCTGGCTCATTTTAAATGCATGCGCAAGGTAATGAAGCTACGAGACGCTAAATAGAGGCGGTGAAAGTGTAACGTGCGTACGAGGTGTCGGAGATTTCGTCACACTTCAAATTCCCCGTGACGATTTTGTCAGGGTTTGTGTTAATTCGACGCGCTCTGCTGTAAAGGAAACGTGCTCACCTTGTGAAGGAAAAGCTGACCGAGTGCTCATCGCGTTCCTCGCTTTATCCGTAAAATACTCACTCCTCCGGATTAAGACGCGCTTCATGGACTTTAAAGTGACGATGTTACGTGTGTGTAATTAATATTATTTATTCAATAACAACAGGACTTCACGCTGCGCTTCACTCGAGCCGATATCACGTAAGAAACACGTGCTTAAGTTCAGAAGATCCGAATCGAGCGCACTCGAGACGCGCCCCCGTTTCAGACAGACTCCGCCCCCGTGTGCGTAACTCTCACGTAACAGCTTTTAATCTGTAGTCCAGGCTGAATCCTGATGTGTGTAATTTCAGGATTAAATCCCCGGCTGCGTCTGCGTGTACTCTACGCTCAGAGAGAGAAGCTATAGGCAGATAAACAGGTATATAATCAGACAGACAGCTCCGTGTTGACGCTCGGAGGGAATTCGGAAGAACAAACACAGATGAATGAGGAGGGAATAACTAATAAACCCGAAAACGCCTTAAATCCCCACAATCCCAACAGAAGATTTATGGCTCGCGCCGCAGCGTAATGTGCACCGTGTTCATCTTTTGCTCGTATTTATATTTATATTCATCAACGTCAGGCACAACACGTACAGCAAAACCCCACTGCGTCTAACACACACTCAGAGAGAGATTATTTACACACGCGACTCAACCTCGTAGCGTCACATCAAAAAGATGCAAATTCTGTTGCGTTAAGCGGATTTCTGCAGAGTAAAAGGAACACACTCTCGCTACATCATCATTTATTTCAAACGCTGCGTTTTCATTCCCATCTAGATCACACACACACACACACACACACACACACACACACACACAGTCGTGTCACAAGAAGAACACCGTTATAGGTTATACGCTGTTTTGAACGTTTCATGTTGTTATAGGAGTCAAAATTCAAAACCAGACAACTTTACTACACACAACTACACTACAGGAGTGAAGCACCGTGTGTGTGTGTGTGTGTGTGTGTGTGTGTGTTTGTCGAAGTGTGATGAAGTTCTCCTACAACAGAACGTCCCCAAGTGTTTTATTCCTCGTACTGTATACCAGCAATTTGCCAACGATTGACGTTTTTTTTTACACTTTGTGCTTTTTATCCATTTGTAGTTACATTTAATCTTCTGGAGACGAGCGAGTTCCTGTTCTCACTTACGTTATAGCAGCTGTAAACACTCGTTCCCTGTTGTTGGTCCCGAGATTGAGAGATGGTATCATTAATGAGCGTAATCACTCCTCCTCATTTCCTCCCAGGTTGGGAACCTCGGTATCGTCCTGGACTCCAAGCTAATAAATGGCTATAAAGTCGTTACGACTAGTTTTTATCGATTACGGATTATTTCTAAACTTAACACGTTTTTGTCTTTCTGAGATTTGGAGAAGATTATTGGTGCTTTTCTCACATCACGGATAGATTATCGTAATTCACTGTACTCGGGTCTTCCTCGGTCATCTCTTGCTCGTCTCCAGATGTTTCAGAACGCAGCTGCAAGGCTGTTGACCAGGGCGAAGAAATAAAAATGTAGCGTCGCTCCGTGGGCTCCCGGTCCAGTTTCGGATCCGGTTTAAGATTCTGTTTTGTCTTTAAAACTCTTAATGATCAAGCTCCATCTTATCTCAAAGATCTTCTTACACCACATTCATCCAGCAGATTTTAAAGATCTCCTGATAGGTTTCTTCTGTATGTCCCTCCATCCGTTTAATAACTAAAGGGGGTGGAGCTTTTTCAGTCTCCGCCCCTCGTTTATGGAATCACTTGCCAATGGACATCTGCCCCGCACCTTCAGTTATGATTTTTAAAAAGAGACTGAAAGCGTATCTCTTCTCCCAGGGTTTTAATCTCATTTTTACTGTTTATTGGATTTCTTTATTTGGTTTTTTTCTGTTTTCTATTTTACATTTCTTATTCTGTTCAGCACTGCGGTCAGCTCCACTGCGGTCAGCTCCACTGCGGTCAGCTCCACTGCGGTCAGCTCCACTGCGTTTAAATGTGTTTATAAATAACAATTACTTACTTACTTACTTACTCCCTCTATTCCCTCTCTCTATTCCCTCTCTCTATTCCCTCTCTCTATTCCCTCTCTCTCTCTATTCTCTCCCTCTATTCCCTCTCTCTATTCCCTCTCTCTATTCCCTCTCTCTATTCTCTCTCTATTCCCTCTCTCTATTCTCTCCCTCTATTCCCTCTCTCTATTCCCTCTCTCTATTCCCTCTCTCTATTCTCTCTCTATTCCCTCTCTCTATTCCCTCTCTCTATTCCCTCTCTCTATTCTCTCTCTATTCCCTCTCTCTATTCTCTCTCTCTATTCCCTCTCTCTATTCCCTCTCTCTATTCTCTCTCTATTCTCTCTCTCTATTCCCTCTCTCTATTCTCTCTCTCTATTCTCTCTCTCTATTCCCTCTCTCTATTCCCTCTCTCTATTCTCTCTCTATTCCCTCTCTCTATTCTCTCTCTCTATTCTCTCTCTCTATTCCCTCTCTCTATTCTCTCTCTATTCTCTCTCTCTCTTCCCTCTCTCTATTCCCTCTCTCTATTCTCTCTCTATTCCCTCTCTCTATTCTCTCTCTCTATTCTCTCTCTCTATTCCCTCTCTCTATTCTCTCTCTATTCTCTCTCTCTCTTCCCTCTCTCTATTCCCTCTCTCTATTCTCTCTCTATTCCCTCTCTCTATTCCCTCTCTTTATTCCCGCTCTCTTTATTCTCTCTCTTGAAGTGGAGAAGAGAAAGTATAATACGCAGATTGTTGTTTTAGTGTTAGAGGTATAATCTCCTCCGTCCTGAAGATGTGAAATTTAAAGCGCTGACACTGTGGACTCCTTCCATTAACGGTGCATGAGTAGATGGCACTTGAAGGAGAGAGAAAAGTCGTGAGGCTCAGACACACCGTATGTAGAAAAATCGCTAACGTAAGCAATCGTTTAAGAGCCACAGCAACGTTAAAAAGCTACGTACATTTGTAGACGAAGTTGTCTGAGAGTTCGTCCGCCATCTTGTTCACGCTGAGCGTCTTCAGAAAACATGAAACATGACGTCACTTCCAGTAAAGGAACATAGTGCGCGTGGATGCTTCCTGGTTTCTGCGGTGCATTGTGGGATTTTTTAGGCAGCGAGCGGTCCAGAGCACTGGAAGGATTTTATGATTGAGACAGAACTTAAAATGGCCGCCTCCCGATCAGCGTCCTGACTACTGAACAAGGGAGCTATAAATGTGTTTATAAATAACAATTACTTACTTACTTACTTACTCCCTCTATTCCCTCTCTCTATTCCCTCTCTCTATTCCCTCTCTCTATTCCCTCTCTCTCTCTGTTCCCTCTCTCTATTCCCTCTCTCTATTCCCTCTCTCTATTCCCTCTCTCTATTCCCTCTCTCTCTCTGTTCCCTCTCTCTATTCCCTCTCTCTATTCCCTCTCTCTATTCCCTCTCTCTATTCCCTCTCTCTCTCTGTTCCCTCTCTCTATTCCCTCTCTCTATTCCCTCTCTCTATTCCCTCTCTCTCTCTGTTCCCTCTCTCTATTCCCTCTCTCTCTATTCCCTCTCTCTCTCTGTTCCCTCTCTCTATTCCCTCTCTCTATTCCCTCTCTCTATTCCCTCTCTCTATTCCCTCTCTCTCTCTGTTCCCTCTCTCTATTCCCTCTCTCTATTCCCTCTCTCTATTCCCTCTCTCTCTCTGTTCCCTCTCTCTATTCCCTCTCTCTATTCCCTCTCTCTATTCCCTCTCTCTCTCTGTTCCCTCTCTCTATTCCCTCTCTCTATTCCCTCTCTCTATTCCCTCTCTCTCTCTGTTCCCTCTCTCTATTCCCTCTCTCTCTATTCCCTCTCTCTCTATTCCCTCCCTCTATTCCCTCTCTCTATTCCCTCCCTCTATTCCCTCTCTCTATTCCCTCTCTCTATTCCCTCTCTCTCTCTGTTCCCTCTCTCTATTCCCTCTCTCTCTATTCCCTCCCTCTATTCCCTCTCTATTCCCTCTCTCTATTCCCTCTCTCTCTATTCCCTCCCTCTATTCCCTCTCTCTATTCCCTCCCTCTATTCCCTCTCTCTATTCCCTCTCTCTATTCCCTCTCTCTCTCTATTCCCTCTCTCTATTCCCTCTCTCTCTCTGTTCCCTCTCTCTATTCCCTCTCTCTATTCCCTCTCTCTATTCCCTCTCTCTATTCCCTCTCTCTCTCTGTTCCCTCCCTCTATTCCCTCTCTCTATTCCCTCTCTCTCTATTCCCTCCCTCTATTCCCTCTCTCTATTCCCTCTCTCTATTCCCTCTCTCTATTCCCTCTCTCTCTATTCCCTCCCTCTATTCCCTCTCTCTATTCCCTCTCTCTATTCCCTCTCTCTATTCCCTCTCTCTCTCTGTTCCCTCTCTCTATTCCCTCTCTCTCTATTCCCTCCCTCTATTCCCTCTCTCTATTCCCTCCCTCTATTCCCTCTCTCTATTCCCTCTCTCTATTCCCTCTCTCTCTCTGTTCCCTCTCTCTATTCCCTCTCTCTCTATTCCCTCCCTCTATTCCCTCTCTATTCCCTCTCTCTATTCCCTCTCTCTCTATTCCCTCCCTCTATTCCCTCTCTCTATTCCCTCCCTCTATTCCCTCTCTCTATTCCCTCTCTCTATTCCCTCTCTCTCTATTCCCTCTCTCTATTCCCTCTCTCTATTCCCTCTCTCTCTCTGTTCCCTCTCTCTATTCCCTCTCTCTCTATTCCCTCCCTCTATTCCCTCTCTCTATTCCCTCCCTCTATTCCCTCTCTCTATTCCCTCTCTCTATTCCCTCTCTCTCTCTATTCCCTCTCTCTCTATTCCCTCCCTCTATTCCCTCTCTATTCCCTCCCTCTATTCCCTCTCTCTATTCCCTCTCTCTATTCCCTCTCTCTATTCCCTCCCTCTATTCCCTCTCTATTCCCTCCCTCTATTCCCTCTCTCTATTCCCTCTCTCTATTCCCTCCCTCTATTCCCTCTCTCTATTCCCTCTCTCTATTCCCTCCCTCTATTCCCTCTCTCTATTCCCTCTCTCTCTCTGTTCCCTCTCTCTATTCCCTCTCTCTATTCCCTCTCTCTATTCCCTCTCTCTCTATATTCCCTCTCTCTATTCCCTCTCTTTATTTTCTCTCTCTATTCTCTCTCTTTATTCTCTCTCTATTCTCTCTCTCTATTCCCTCTCTCTCTCTATTCCCTCTCTCTATTCCCTCTCTCTATTCCCTCTCTCTCTCTATTCCCTCTCTCTGTTCCCTCTCTCTATTCCCTCTCTCTCTATTCTCTCTCTTTATTCCCTCTCTCTATTCCCTCTCTCTTTATTCTCTCTCTATTCCCTCTCTCTATTCCCTCTCTCTATATTCTCTCTCTTTATTCTCGCTCTTTATTCCCGCTCTCTCTATTCCCTCTCTCTATTCCCTCTCTCTCTCTCTATTCCCTCTCTCTGTTCCCTCTCTCTATTCCCTCTCTCTATTCCCTCTCTCTCTATTCTCTCTCTTTATTCCCTCTCTCTATTCCCTCTCTCTTTATTCTCTCTCTATTCCCTCTCTCTATTCCCTCTCTCTTTATTCCCTCTCTCTATTCCCTCTCTCTTTATTCCCTCTCTCTATTCTCTCCCTCTATTCCCTCTCTCTATTCCCTCTCTCTATTCCCTCTCTCTATTCCCTCTCTCTATTCCCTCTCTCTCTATTCCCTCTCTCTATTCCCTCTCTCTTTATTCCCTCTCTCTATTCTCTCCCTCTATTCCCTCTCTCTATTCCCTCTCTCTCTATTCCCTCTCTCTATTCCCTCTCTCTTTATTCCCTCTCTCTATTCTCTCCCTCTATTCCCTCTCTCTATTCCCTCTCTCTCTATTCCCTCTCTCTATTCCCTCTCTCTATTCCCTCTCTCTCTATTCCCTCTCTCTTTATTCCCTCTCTCTATTCCCTCTCTCTATTCCCTCTCTCTCTATTCCCTCTCTCTTTATTCCCTCTCTCTATTCCCTCTCTCTATTCCCTCTCTCTTTATTCTCTCTCTATTCTCTCTCTCTATTCTCTCTCTCTCTATTCCCTCTCTCTATATTCTCTCTCTTTATTCTCTCTCTTTATTCCCGCTCTCTTTATTCTCTCTCTCTATTCTCTCCCTCTATTCCCTCTCTCTATTCCCTCTCTCTATTCCCTCTCTCTATTCTCTCTCTATTCCCTCTCTCTATTCTCTCCCTCTATTCCCTCTCTCTATTCCCTCTCTCTATTCCCTCTCTCTATTCTCTCTCTATTCCCTCTCTCTATTCCCTCTCTCTATTCCCTCTCTCTATTCTCTCTCTATTCCCTCTCTCTATTCTCTCTCTCTATTCCCTCTCTCTATTCCCTCTCTCTATTCTCTCTCTATTCTCTCTCTCTATTCCCTCTCTCTATTCTCTCTCTCTATTCTCTCTCTCTATTCCCTCTCTCTATTCCCTCTCTCTATTCTCTCTCTATTCCCTCTCTCTATTCTCTCTCTCTATTCTCTCTCTCTATTCCCTCTCTCTATTCTCTCTCTATTCTCTCTCTCTCTTCCCTCTCTCTATTCCCTCTCTCTATTCTCTCTCTATTCCCTCTCTCTATTCTCTCTCTCTATTCTCTCTCTCTATTCCCTCTCTCTATTCTCTCTCTATTCTCTCTCTCTCTTCCCTCTCTCTATTCCCTCTCTCTATTCTCTCTCTATTCCCTCTCTCTATTCCCTCTCTTTATTCCCGCTCTCTTTATTCTCTCTCTTGAAGTGGAGAAGAGAAAGTATAATACGCAGATTGTTGTTTTAGTGTTAGAGGTATAATCTCCTCCGTCCTGAAGATGTGAAATTTAAAGCGCTGACACTGTGGACTCCTTCCATTAACGGTGCATGAGTAGATGGCACTTGAAGGAGAGAGAAAAGTCGTGAGGCTCAGACACACCGTATGTAGAAAAATCGCTAACGTAAGCAATCGTTTAAGAGCCACAGCAACGTTAAAAAGCTACGTACATTTGTAGACGAAGTTGTCTGAGAGTTCGTCCGCCATCTTGTTCACGCTGAGCGTCTTCAGAAAACATGAAACATGACGTCACTTCCAGTAAAGGAACATAGTGCGCGTGGATGCTTCCTGGTTTCTGCGGTGCATTGTGGGATTTTTTAGGCAGCGAGCGGTCCAGAGCACTGGAAGGATTTTATGATTGAGACAGAACTTAAAATGGCCGCCTCCCGATCAGCGTCCTGACTACTGAACAAGGGAGCTGATTAAGACGCACCCCGAGTTCTGAGAAAAAGTCCTAGATCAGGAGATCCGCTGCTCAAAAGAGATGTGTGGGTTGTTTTTCTTTCTTTAAGGAAGTCCTCGTGATTAGCTGATGATGTAGTCAACTAAACTCAGCGGCGTTGTGTTTCTCCACGGCTGGAATGGGA